>NW_027397089.1:191169-197402 GCF_003265705.2 Callorhinus ursinus
AATAGGGGAATTTTTCCCCCCCCCCCCCCCCCCCCCCCCCACAGGCTATCCTACTCATTGATTGAGGAGAAACAGTCAACACACCTTCCAACCATGGACAACCACAATCACACCTTTCCTCTTTCGACATCTGTGCCATGTAGCTAACTCTTACATGGGATGGTTAGGCTTTTTTATAAAGCTTTTCCACAATGCTTTACAAACTTCTGCCATGATGTGAATGCCCACCTAATAGATTTTTTTCAAAAATTACAATGCTATCCTTCACAGCACTTCTGCTTTCACAGACACTAGCTCCATGGTATCTCTACTCCAAATCTCTGATGGACACCACCATGGGGACACCACGGAGCTGAGAGCTTCAAGTCCGACCTCAAGCTCTGTTGTAGCTTCTTCACTAAAACCATCTACCCTCCAACCTTTTTCACTTCCATACTGTCAACGAACAGACTTTCATTCTTTCCAATCTCATCCTCCAATGCCTCTCAATTGTCCTCATTCAGCATCTTTTTTTTTTTTTTTTTTTTTGTATAGGGTGTGGAGTTTTTTGTACAGGGTTCTCATTCTGTGCCTTTCTCCTCCACGCCCTAATTGCTCAGCTTGGACATCATTTCATCTATCATTTCAACAGCACACACCTTATCCTCGCCTCCCCTTTACACTTTTTCCTGTCTTTATTTTCGTCTTACCAACTCCCTGGGGAGTAACTTGGAGCCAGTTAAATTTAGGTTTAAATTTTGCCTCTTATTCCCACTTTAAAACCTAATAGCTCCATTTTAGTTCTTACTAAAACTGAGTGAAATAACATTTACTCAGAAGTGGTATTTACTCAGAAGGTATTCAAAAAATAAAAGAAATTCAAAGTGGTTCAAAGTGAAGCTAGAGGGATGGCGCATGTCTTCTCAGCTTCTTCACCTCCCACTGACCCTAATAAAGCAGGGTCGTTATGAGGATGAAATGAGAGGACTCACTGTCCCTGCAGTAAGCCCTGAGTGACGGCCACACACAGTTCAGGCCTTGGGCTAAACACCCTCCTCAGAGATGAAAAACTTCTAACTGGGAGAGAGAGTGTCCCTTAATTGGTCTTCCCTTCCATCAAGCTACCACTTCTCCTCCATTTCTAAACTCATTAATAGAAACATCTATACCCACTACCTCTATATTCTCACCACCCTTTAATTTCATATAATCAGACTGCTGTCCTAACCACTCAAAGAAAAAAGTCCTTCAACAATTGAACCGCTGTTTTTTCCTCTTTTGATATCCATGACATGATACGGCCCTAATTATTCTCAAACTTTAAAGCCATTCATTTGCCCATCTCCTTTACAATCTCTTCTTTCAATGTCAAACTTTGTCCAAAGTTCTTTTCTTAAAACCCTTTTATTCATGGATGGGACTTTGTGCACAAATGCAGTTCATGTCACCGTAACAGCAATAGTAACAACCACAATAATGCTAAAATCTACGTAGCATTTGCTATGTGCCAGACATTCCCTTAAGCATTTATATGTATTAACTCATTTAATCCTCACAACAACTCTATAATGTAGAAACATTAGCCCTATGTTATTGATGAAAAATACTGAGACACAGAAACCCTTAAGCAGATAACTCAAAGCCCAAGTTTAAACTCTCTTAAGCTCTAGCTAAGCTCCCATTACTCTTTGCTCAACACCAGTATCTTAAACTCAGATGTTCAAAGCTAAAAGTTTATTATCGGGTTGCCTGGATGGGTCAGTAGGTTAAGCGTCTGCCTTCAACTCCGGTTCTGATTCCAGGGTCCTGGGATCGAGAGACACATCAGACTCCCTGCTCAGCGGGGAGCTAGCTTCTCCCACTGCGTGTGCGCACGTTCTCTGTCTCTCTGACTAATAAATAAATAAATAAATAAATAAATAAATAAATAAATAAAATCTTTTTAAAAATAAAAGTTCATTATCTTCTTAAAAAAGAAAAAGTTAGATTGTAGGTTATCTTTTCTGAATTTTCGGTTTCATTAACAGTACCACCACATCTACTTCCTAGGCAGGGCCAGCTGCATGGGTGTGCACCTGTGCACTCTCATAGGTCTCTGTGCTTAGAAGGGCCCCACAGTTGGTAAAATGCTCTGCTGCCACTGTCTTGAAATTCTTAATAATTTTTAAACAAGGAGTCCTTCATTTTCATTTTTCTTTGGACCCCACAAATCATGTAGCCAGTCCTAACCTCAAAATGTGATCATAGGCTTGGGGCGCCTGGGTGGCACAGTCGGTTAAGGATCTGACTCTTGGTTTCAGCTTGGGTTGCAGTCTCAGGGTGGTGAGACTGAGCCTCACGTCAGGCTCCACACTTAGAGCAGAGTCTGCTTGGGTTTCAGCCTCTGCCCCATCCTCTCCCTCTCAAATAAATAAATAAATAAATCTTTTTAAAAAGTGCATCATAGGCTTATTTTATGCTAAAAATTAAACTGATATTTACAAAGCATATATCTTTGTCCTTAATACCATCCCTCCAACAAGTTTCTATTCAACTACTGGTTCTGCTACCTTAAACTCCTCTAATCCTGAACTATTTCAGGTGCAGTTGGATGATGACTAATGACTTGCAACAGGAAACCTGTGATTTGTCAATGCAAAAAGAGAATGACAGTATCACATTATTATATATGATGGAGCTCAAATAAATTGATAATTTAAAATAGTGGTATATGATTTTTGACAGTTTCATAAATTTGAATATATATCTATACATGTTACATGTACATATTTACGATATATGCAAGCTTATGATGGATTTTTCTTTCATCAAATGTTCTATCTTGAAAACAGTGATTTAATGTACTGCTGTTCAGAAGGAAATTAAATTCAATTTACTAGTTTATACTTAGCAATGTTATCCAAATGAAGTTTTTGGAAGTGCCAATGGAAGGACACCTACAGACATTAATTGGAAACATCTTATTGCCTATGTCCCACAGATTTCCAAGTTTTTTTCAGAGAATAAATAATTAAAATGGCTTCTTCAGTGAGCTTCTTCAGTAATCAGCTCGGGGGGAAATGACCACACCAGCCTCTTTCCTAGCTACCAGCTAAGTCAACTGCAACTCAAAAAAAACTTCCCAGGGGGCGAAAAAAAAAAAGGTTGAATGTAGAGCTACAGAGAAGACACCACAGTCCAGGACTAACACTAGGTTATATTCTAATAAAATATCTGAACTTCAGGAAAAAGAAGGCTTTAGGACTTTAAATATCACTCATTTAAAAGTGAGGAAAAAAATCAAGCTGGTTTTGGATTTTTCCACTAAAGCATTCAGTACTAAAAGACACTGAAATGCCTACAAAGTTTTTAAAGATGATAAAACCCCAATATTTTGCAAACAACCAAACTGTTTTTTCAAGAGTCCAACTATAAAAACAACAACAGATTTGAACTTCAGCCTGAATGTTACTGGAATTTCATATATATCCAAACATTAATTCACTTCAATAAATACTTTCCATAGTCTTTGCATTGTAATCTTAGTTGAATCTCAAATTCTACCTTATTGGGAATTCTGTTTTCCAAGAATAGACTTATTTTTAAAGGGAATTCATTTCACTTGTTTGCAGTATTTGGACCTAAAATCTCTGATGCTTTGTAACATTTATTCAGAGTGAGACAAGCAATGACAGAATTTTAGAGCTAAAGAAATACATACATTCCTCTTTTAGAGCATTTTTTTTCTCAAAGGTAGTGAAGGATTAGGAGAACTACACAGGGGAGATTTTAAAAAATAAAACAGTCACTTCTGTTTCCCCCTGACCTTAACCCCTGCCTCCAAATGACAGTCACTGTTTAGTGAGATGCTGTGTCATTACTCAGTTGTTGAAATGGGGTGGCGGTGGGGGGGAGGAAGTGGCAGGTTTCTCAACCACTTCAGGGATTAATTAGCAAAAAGAAAGTAAGACCTGAGAGTTGAGTGATTTCTCGGCATCATGGTATTTACAGGTAAAGCTGGGTCTCTTGACTCCTGACTCCTTCCACTCTATCACACTCGTATTCAATAACTTCAGAAAAGATGGGCTAACCAGAATTGCAGTTATCTATAAGGCTATTTTGGTACCTCTTGCGGCTCACCAACACACACCATGAATAAAATTAACTGCTCCCTCCTCTTCAGTCCTAGAACACTGTCCATAAAGCTAGTATTGCTCATAAGTGCTAATGCAGAATGAGTGGTTTATGCATAGCTATTATTCCCCTACCCCAAATGAGATGCGAGATAGAACAAAACATGTTCATTTTTGTTTTCCCAATCCCTAACACAGCTCCTTCCACCTACTGATTTTCATCAAATATTTCTGGGATTGAATTCAACCCATTATATTGCTATACTCAAAAATCATATTAAGGTTTCAGTACAAATGACTCAAATACATCATAGAAAATTACATTATAAAGTTCAGTTTAAACTGAATTTTTAAAGGAGATCTCTCTGCAGGCTATTCTAACTAATTTATGACATTTTTCAAAGTATACTAAATCATAAGGAATCATTTCCATTAATTACCTTGACTGCTCTCTTCCTTTCATGAAAACATTAATCATTCTTTACATCTTTACTCTTACATCTTTCATAAAGACAAATTCATCTTACATCAAACTTTCAAACCATCTTAATTCCATTAATACCTTTTGCATTCCACAATATAAATGTAATTCCCCTCTTTTTTCATACTTAGTATGATTGTTGATTATAGTCATTATATTATTGCAAATGTACACAGATATGTAAATAACGAAAAATGGGAAGAAACCATGCACGCTGAACCGTTTCAGAGGTTATCTCTGAGGACAGCAATGAAAGTAAGCCCATGTAATCAAAGAAGACTTTAACATCGTGCCCTGTATGTCTTCATGGAATGAACCTTTCAGACCAGAAAAGACAAGGAGCCAAAAGAAAGAAAACAGAAGCCATAGTTCCTGACATCACTCATAAGGCTTAGCTGAACATCTAGCTCTTTAGCTCTCTTTCTGATTGTGTAGACTGGAGTGGATTTATGTTACTAGCCATCTAAAGAACCTGTCCAAGTCTGTAGTCAAGAGTGCGCTTCCCTTAGCTGGAATGATATGTCTCTTTACCCCCTACACCCCTATTGGCATCTTATGTCTCCACCCACGTAACTTCCTACTGTCATAGTAAACAGAAGATGGAAAACTTAAGTAAAAACAGCCCTTCCATTTCCCCAAATTTCATATTCTAGTGAATGATATAAAGGCAGAAAACCTTCATTGTACATACCCTGTTCAAAGCTGCTAGGACCAGTTTATGAATATCATTCTTGAAACACTGTTTTTTAACCATACTTAGCTTATGTTGATATTCAGTATCTTCCCTGGATTCTTCTGGCATGCCTAAATAAATAAATAATAAATAAATTCTCATAAAGATTTAAGCTGAGCAGATTGTCACTTTGTAGAAATGATCATGATTAACCTAACAATACATATACATGTTGTACTTTTTTCTAATGCATAGTTCCTTATCAAAGAAACAACCCTATCTTTAAGGAATTTATAAAAACAGTTTACCATTGAATATAAAATAAATACAGCGAGTGTGGATGTTTACTGAATTTAAGGATAATTGGGCGATGGGTATTAAGGAAGGCATTTGATATAATGAACACTGGGTGTTATTTGCAACTGATGAATCACCAAATTCTATCTCTGAAGCTAATAAAAAAATCTTTAATTAAATAAAAAAAGAGAGAAAAATAAATAAATAAATAAATAAATAAATAAATAAATAAATAAATAAAGTAGCACGAAGTTACTCCGTGGAGAAATTTTCTGTAGCAAACAACATCTTTTTTGTTCAAATACGCTGTACTCATACAGAAGTTAAAAGTTTTTTATGCAATAATAGACAACTTGAGAAAAGCTCAGTAATTTGGATTACAACAGAAAAAGGTCAGATATGAAATGCAGACAGAAAAGAACAGCTGGATCAACAGTGAAAAGAAAAAAAGATTTTAGTTTCAGCATTATGATGGTAAAGAGTATGTAGTTTTGTTAAAAGTGCTCTAAGGCTGTCTATTTGTATAAAGTTATTTAAAGGAAACATATTCCTCATTAAGCTACCCGGTAACAAAACTATCCTAAAACCTGGAAAAACAGGAAGTCAAAAAATATTGGTTATAGAATAGAATATATAAAACAATTATTATGAATGAATGAGGTCTCCAAAACCTGTGACATAGAAATAATGA
>NW_027397089.1:197802-243868 GCF_003265705.2 Callorhinus ursinus
CTTAACATATATTGCATTATTTGTTTCAGAGGTACAGATTTGTGATTCAACAGTCTTGCACAATTCACAGCGCTCACCATAGCACATACCCTCCCCAGTGTCTATCACCCAGCCACCCCCTCCCGCCCACCCCCCACCACTCTATCAACCCTCAGTTTGTTTCCTGAGATTAAGAATTCCTCATATCAGTGAGGTCATATGATACATGTCTTTCTCTGATTGACTTATTTCACTCAGCATAACACCCTCCAGTTCCATCCACGTCGTTGCAAATGGCAAGATCTCATTCCTTTTGATGGCTGCATAACATTCCATTGTGTATATATACCACCTCTTCTTTATCCATTCATCTGTCGATGGACATCTTGGCTTTTTCCACAGTTTGGCTATTGTGGACATTGCTGCTCTAAACATTGGGGTGCACGTACCCCTTCGGATCCCTACATTTGTATCTTTGGGGTAAAAACTCAATAGTGCAATTGCTAGATCATATGGTAGCTCTATTTTCAACTGTTTGAGGAACCTCCATCCTGTTTTCCAGAGTGGCTGCCCCAGCCTGCATTCCCACCAACAGTGTAGGAGGGTTCCCCTTTCTCCGCATCCCTGCCAACATCTGTCGTTTCCTGACTTGTTAATTTTAGCCATTCTGACTGGTGTGAAGTGGTATCTCATTGAGGTTTTGATTTGGATTTCCCTGATGCCGAGCGATGTTGAGCACTTTTTCATGTGTCTGTTGGCCATTTGGATGTCTTCTTTGGAAAAATGTCTGTTCATGTCTTCCACCCATTTCTTGATTGGATTATTTGTTCTTTGGGTGTTGAGTTTGATAAGTTCTTTAGAGATTTTGGATACTAGCCCTTTATCTGATATGTCATTTGCAAATATTTTCTCCCATTCTGTTGGTTGTCTTTTGGTTTTGTGGACTGTTTCTTTTGCTGTGCAAAAGCTTTTTATCTTGATGAAATCCCAATAGTTCATTTTTGCCCTTGCTTCCCTTGCCTTTGGCGATGTTTCTAGGAAGAAGTTGCTGTGGCTGAGGTCGAAGAGGTTGCTGCCTGTGTTCTCCTTTAGGATTTTGATGGACTCCTGTCTCACATTTAGGTCTTTCAACCATCTGGAGTCTATTTTTGTGTGTGGTGTAAGGAAATGGTCCAGTTTCATTCTTCTGCATGTGGCTGTCCAATTTTCCCAACACCATTTGTTGAAGAGACTGTCTTTTTTCCATTGGACATTCTTTCCTGCTTTGTCAAAGATTAGTTGACCATAGAGTTGAGGGTCCATTTCTGGGCTCTCTATTCTGTTCCACTGATCTATGTGTCTATTACAAAGCTGTCAGTCTTTGATTTAAAATGTATTCAAACCGGCTCAGACATTCACTACAGCTCTATGACCTTGGGCAAGTCACCTAAATTCTCTGTGTCTTATTTTCAGTCACCAAGTCCATGTTAATTTCTGAAACTGCGCATTGCATCCCAAGCAGACATAACCACTAAGAGCAGGCCTGCTGAGTAGTGAAAACTTCAGCACATGTAATGAGTCTCAATAAACATCCTTCTTACATTAAGACCAAATGAACATTACCATAAATTTCATCTCTGGTCTTTATTATATCACTTGACTTTCTACTGTCCATAGTAGATATAACTTCCTTTCCATGTAACAGTCCTTTAAAATGTATGTACTGCCAACTTTTTGAGGGCAGGATCCATAGCCTAATCATCTCCAGATCACCAAGAGTTTCAAGCATAGTGCTTTAGATATAACAGTTGTTCAATATATGTTTGTTGCACAAATGTATATTTAAAGTGCCTACTCTGAAGTCGGGCTGCATAGTTTGAAAATCTGGCTCCATTATATAAGTTGTGACCTTAAAATCTCTACATCTCAATGTCTCAGTTTTATCATCTGTAAAATGACACACACACACAAAGCAATATCTGCCTTATGGGTTGCTGTGAGAATTTTAAAAAGTTTATATACATAAAGCACTCTGAATAATGCCTGACACATTTTAATTCCTCCAAGTTGTTTAGTTTTATTGTTATTAACTACAAATGAATGGGCTGTATTACAATTTTCATATCATCCTAAGTCATCTCCAGATTAAACAAATTCAGTTTCTCTGATTGATCTTCTGGATGTGGTTTTATACTCACAATCAACTTCCTCTATACACTTCCCAATTTGCACAAGCCCCTTCTTAAACAATTTTACATTATTTCCTCCAGAACTGATAAAAGTAAAGAAAAACACAATGAAATGATATTTTATTAAAATAACTGTGACTTTATTATTTTATCAAAGCCACAGAGTCAATCACTCCAGTAACTTATTGTTATAAAAAAGAGAAGAAATTGAAAAGTACTAGATTGAAAGAAACTTAAGAGACATACCATATGTGATATGTGACCCTGAATTGGATACTGAATTATATAACTTTGTGATAATATGCACCTTTGTTACAATTAAGAATATCTGAATATGATCTAGTTAATACATGAATTTAGATATTATAAGCACCTACCTCAACACGTTCAAACCGGAATCATAATCAGCCTCAAAACTACTGGGGTACTGATACTACAGTTACTCATTGATATACAGAATGGTAAGAGATAGTAAGGCACAGTATGGTGCAATATAGGATAGCATGGTGTGGTATGGTAATACAGTATGGTAGAATAGAATAAAGTAGATGGTTAACAATAAAGAAATGTATTTACATACTGATATGTTTATAAATGTGTCAATTAATAAGTGTTTCCACACAAGAAAAATAATCCTAAAGTTATAAAGCTGTTTTCAAGGGTACTCATTTAATACATCTAAGCATCATTATAAAAAACATCATTTATCATTTAAATGCATCATTTCAAATATCTAAAGATTATTGACTATCAATATTGCTTCAGGGTCAATCTAAGAACAATAGAGGAAAAGAAATATTATATTCAAAATTTGCTTTTGAACTGAGAGAGTATTAATTTATTAATTAACAGATTTGGTTCTGAATGTTTTCTGCTTATCTTAAAAACTCAAATCCACCCTCAAAAGATTAAGGCTGACACCTTAAAGGATAATCAAAATGGTTCCATTTTGTTTTGTCTTTTACAATCTACAAAGTTAAAAAAAAAGTTGTAATAATATTTTCAAGGAAAATTATGTCTGTTAACTTATACCTTAAAAGGTGCCTGACAACTCTGAATAGCACATCATGATTGAATTCAAAATATATTAATCGAGGAGCTATTTTAGTTCAACCTACCAGGGGATTTTAAAAAAAACAAAAAGATGACTGAAGAAAGCCCTCTCCTTGAAAAAAAAACGTATATTCCTGTACTGAGTATACTTCTCAGAAACATAAAATACCAATATGATGACAGACAGTGGTAGATTTAGGAAAATTTCATTTAAAAAGGACACACACGGGCACCTGGGTGGCTCAGTTGGTTAAGCGACTGCCTTCAGCTCAGGTCATGATCCCGGAGTCCTGGGATCGAGTCCCGCATTGGACTCCCTGCTCAGCGGGGAGACTGTTTCTCCCTCTGACCCTCCCCCCTCTCATGTGTGCTCTCTCTCTCTCTCAAGTAAATAAATAAAATCTTTAAAAAAAAAAAAAGGCACACACACACAAATTGGGCTTTAAAAGAATTAGGAATTTTACCAAACAACAAGTAATTCCATCCCTGATATTCAGTCGTCAGAAAGTCCTGTCAAATCTATCTCCTCCCCATCTCTCAGATCCACCCTCCCCTCTGGTTCCATTGCTGGGTGCCCACCATGTCTCATCTGACTATCATGGCCGCCAACACAATCTCCCTGGAGGAAGCTTTTGCCCTGACAGTCATCCTCCACAGCACAGTGTTATTGTTATAAATGGCAGATTTGGTCATGACACTAGAGTTTATTTTATAAACACCTTTAATGAATTTGAACTGACTTCTGTTATAAAAGCACACACTGCTCAGTGTTGTGCTCAAGTGCTTGACTTCATGCCTCTGCCAGCCGTTCCACGTTCATCCTCAGACACCGATCTCCTCAGCCGCCACGCTTCCCTCACCCCAGACCACGGGCACACTCTCTCTCTGCCTGTCATATCCTGCCCAGCCTTTCTACCAGGTCAGTTTCATACACCCTTCAATTTCAAATATCTCAGTCGTGACCTACTCCTTTGAATAAATTACTTGTGTCTTCACCAATATCCTCAGAGCCTTTTATGTAAACCTATGGTTGTAACAGCTCCTCTCACACTGTCTGGTCATTATTCATTTGCATATCTGTCTACCTCGAAGCTCCTGTAATAGTACAGGAATGCCTTTCCCATGCATTTGTCATTACTGTGCAGCCCTCACAATGTTTAGAACATAAGAGGCACTTAATATATGTTGAATGAATGGAGGAGCAGGTGTTTTAAATGGGATTTGGAGGACAAACAAGGTCACAAGAGAGGTCAAGCAGGAGCTAAAGGCGAAAGGATAGACGCTGTTGAGGTTAATGAGTAAAAGCCATGAGGTTCTATTTGAGAAAGAGTAATTCAACCACAGAGTAAAAGAAGGCCTGAAAAGAGCAAAAGAGAAAGTGTGAATACTAGTTAGCTATTTTTATAGTTCAGACACAAAACAAAACAACTTGGAAGGCAACAGAAATTGAAAAGAATTATCAGAGTGGACACTCTCCTTGGAGGCAAAGCTCCATACTTTATACTGCAGTGATTTCTTGTGTAAATAAGTTATTGAATTTTCCTATAAGTGAATCTGACTCTTCCACACATCTTTTTCCTCTCTTTTTATATTTGGATTAGTGGGAAGATTTGCAGTTGGATGGGAGAAACTCGTCCTTTAATTTTTGCCTAGAAAGTTGATATTTCACAAAAAGTCAGAAAATCCATTAAAATTGCCATCCCTCCCCATATCTATTATGTCACTTACCTGGAACCATAAAATGTAAAACAGCTCTTAGTGCCTCTAGCTGCACTGATAAGGATGCCTCGTGACTTTTCATAACTGTTATTATTTTGGGAGCCACTGCTGCCATCGTATCCAGGGTCGCATTGCTGGAGACAGAACATCGAAAGGCTTATTAAAAGTACAACCTGATTCCACTGTACAAACACCAAGTTGAAACAAGTACAGGAAAACAGAACCATTCTATTTTATCAGGAAAAAAGGCTGTATGAAAATGCATTCGCATTCAGTCATATGAGCATACATATTTTAATTATTATTTAATTAAACTCTGGCCTCAAGAAGTAGAATTCATAGCAACCTGGGAATCCTTTTATTTAGTTTCACGAAACACAACTTCCTTCCGACCCACACATGGGTCACTGGCAAAAACCCTAAGAAGTAGGTGTTATTATCGGAAAAGTAGGCATTTTCCAGATGAAGAGTTTAGACTGGCGGAGGTTACACAGCAAGGTCCTATCACTAGAAGGTGACAGAGCCAGGACTGGCACGCCAACTTGTCTGAGCCCTGAGGTCAGGGCACTTTACAGGATACCAACCTGCCTCTTCCAAATTAACACCACTGGACTTCCTATTTGGTATTTTTAATCAGTTTAATTTGCATTAAAGTCAGTTTCTCTAAGGTGTTATAGCTATTCTTCCTTTGCCATATGAAGAAAGGCCACTTGACTAGACTTCGAGGTACGCCTGGCTTCAGGTAACAGTGCCCTGTTAACTGAAACCTGTGCCTATCCGAACCTTGTCCTCTCTCTATTCCACAGAAATAGTGTCACTGTTTGGGTTGCTTCATTCTGCTGTTATAATTATGCCCACTTTTGTGCACAAACTTGAGCACAGGGGCTGGAATTTGAGGGGAAGAGTGCTAGTTTGAGCCCTTGGCAATGTGAGGTGAAGGCGTGTTGACTTGGCATTGAGCAGGTGGTACGCCGTGCGTGCTGACTCGGGCAGGAGAGCAGCTGGACTGTGAATTTGGGACCCACAGGCTGATGGCATCATGTGCGACAGGGACGTGGCTGGTTTTGCTTTTAATTTTTGTTTTTCTGGGAAACTCGACCTCTCCTTCTATTCTAAATATTTGGGTAAAAGGAGTGTGCTAGGCTGAGAACATCTCCAAGAAGCACATCAAAGAACATACAACATGATTCTGGTTAGTTAAAAAACAAACCCAGGAAGAATAAAACAAGATGAAATCAGAGAGGGAGACAAACCATAAGAGCCTCTTAAGTCTAGGGAACAAACTGAGGATTGCTGGAGAGGAGGTAGGTGGAGGGGATGGGGTAGCTGGGTGATGGACATGAAGGAGGGCACGTGATGGAATCAGCACTGGGTGTTCTATGCAACTGATGAATCACTGAACTCTATCTCTGAAACTAATGATAACACTGTACGTTAATTAATTGAATTTAAATTAAAAAAAGGAAATCCCCCCCAAAAAAAACCTTGTCCTTGCTTCACATGGTTCTGTGGCCCCTGTAATACAACCCCTCTCATCAACCTGTAGGTCCCAGGTTAAACACATGCCCTCCTTGTATCTTCCCTTGTTTGTCATTCCACCTCATTCACTCCCCTCTAACCGCTGTGCCCCTCACACATCCCCGCTGTTATGTTCTCACCCAGTATCACGAACTCTCTGTGTATCAGTCTCTGCCACTGGACAATGAGTTCTTCAGTCACTGGCACAGGGTCCTCGTTAACTTGGAATCCCCAGGACTAAAACTTTACATATTTTACATATGAAGAAACAGCCAGGAGCACAGATTGCACACAATCTACAGAGTCTTAAACTGTAGATTATTCCACCTTGTTTTTGTCTCACTCATAAAGGTTCACACACTCCCAGGACCATGAAAATTGCCATTGGAGATAAACTTTGCACTCAAACATTCAAGGACAACATTTAAATAAAAGAAACATGACTCAAAGATATGATATATATTAACATAAATAGATTAGCTGGACTGATGTTAAAAACAATATAACCCTATTCCTTAAAAGACTACAGATGTGCTACATAGTTGACCATGCCATATGCATTTCATTTATTCATATTTAATAACAGTATTAATGAAAATAGTTGTGATTTACTGAGTGCTTAAAATGTATAGGCATTATCCTAACTTTGTAAAAATCAACTGATTTAATACTTACATTATAAACTTACAACTTATGAGGTTATCACTATTATCCCTCTTTACCAATGAGTAACCTGATGTTTAAAGATCAAATAGTTGGCTCAAATTAATTGGAAAACCAGGACACAAAATAACTTTTTACTGCAACATGTGTGCCACTTATTTTTTCTTTTGAAAATTTTGAATTTACTCAGACTACGCCAAAGTTACTTCACATTCTCAGGCCTAACAAAATGCAAAAAGGTACCGAGCCTACCCTGCAGTGAGCACCTTCTGTATGTAATTCAGTTTTGGTCTTTTAAACAGGTTTGTTTTTGTTTAAGCCAGTAGTTCTGCCCTCCCCACACTCACCCCTCCACTCCCCACCCTACCCTGTCATCCACCCCCACAGCAGAAAGAGAAGACAAAGTTAATTCAAATGAAAGAATAATAATAAATATTAGTTGTGAAAAAAGCAACAATTAGAAGCCACACGCTGATTTTATCTCATATACCTTTCACACATAATAATTCGAAAAACTGTTTAAGGTTACATGCTGTACAACTGCCATTTTTCAAAACGCAGTCCATACCAAGCACCGAGTACAAAAGCCGACCTTCAACATGTTTCTATGATCTCAAATATCCCTTTCAATAGTTGGATAAAATAAGTCTGTGGTATCAGTGAGATGAGATTATATTCCACAATGTTTCAATCTGCATCTGTCTTATGCTTTTCTTCTAATTCTTAGAAATATGTTTGAAATATTGATATTCTACCAGTCCCAAGAGTATATATTTGGCATAAGTCCATGAATCTATATTACCTTCCTTCAAAGAGATGATTTAGCATTTTACAGCCACTTTCAGCAACTTCAGGAGAATGTATATGCCTCTGCATTAACTCCAATACATTCAGGTATATTCCTTTTGACAACAGGATTTTTCTGAAATTAACTATAAAAATTTGTTAATGTTACTCATAGAAATGAAAGAACATTTTCATAATTTCGCAGTAAGACACAGAATGTTAAGATAATCCAAATTCATAGAAAAGTATATATAAGTACTTATGGAAGTTATATTTCAATGCAACTTAAAGATCATTAATGTTTATTTCTTTAAAACATACACCATTTCAAGGTTTTCACATTTATTAACCATTTAGGTTGAGGTTTTGATTTTTAAGGTTTTACTCATAGAGTGAGTTGACTGGTGCTAATATAATCCCATCCTTGTGAAAGAAGTGTTTCTGCAGAAAAATGTTTTAAAATAATGCCCTCCAAGATAAGAACAAAAGTTACATTTCATTCTAATATTTATAACAGCTTCACAGAATAACTGCACTTATATAGAGCTAAGACTTGCTAGGCATGCTAGACACTAGTGAGCTGTGAATCAGTTACAGGTGCATGTAGATACTGACCACCTCTCAGCTCTTGGGAAGCAGGGGCAGTGGGGTGGGACAAGGCCTGGGACCATGCTGGGCTGCCTTCAGCCTTGAGCTACCTTCTCCATTTATCCCAGTGGACTGTACAAACATTATTCTTTCTATGTATGCCATCATGTGCAAAGGGATAGAAAGCACTTATAGAGAGAATAATTACATAATTTCACAATGTAATGCCAAAGCTTAATAAATACAGATATGGGGGTGCCTGGGTGGCTCAGTCAGTTAAGCATCTGCCTTCAGCTCAGGCTCAGGTCATGAACCCAGGGTCCTGGGATTGGGCCCCATGTTGAGCTCCCTGCTCAGCAGGGAGTCTACTTCTCCCTCTCCTTCTCCCTCTACCCCTCCCCCTGCTTGTGCTCTCTCTCTGTCCCTCTCTCTCTCTCTCTCTCAAATAAATAATTTCTTTTCTTAAAAAAAATAGATTTTCTTTACAACTGACTTCACACTCTATGTGAGAAAGTAACTATATCCCAACAATGATTACAGAATAATTTTTTTCTTTGTAATAGGCTTCTTTCGCTAAACACAAATTCATTATCTTGAAGTTTCCATATAAACATCAATTGTCTTGAAGACTCTATATAAGTATCAATTCCAACATTACACACTGTAATTCAACACTCTGAAAGTGGCAGGAAATGAAACTGAGAAAGTATTGACTTAAGGACACAGAGGGTCCCAACTTTGGATGGGTCAACTTATGATTTTTCAGCCTTGTGATGGTGTGAAAGTGATACACATACAGTAGAAACCATACTTCAAATTTTGAATTTTCATCTCTTCCTGGACTAACGATATGTGGTATGATACTCTTTCTTGATATTGGGCAGTGGCAGGGAGCCACAAAATTACAAGTGAAGAAACAATACATTTAACACTCTACTTCCTCATTCTGTTTTTCACTTTCAGTACACTATTCAATAAATTACATGAGACAGTCAACACTTTAGTATAAAATAGACTTTGTGTTAGATGATTTTGCCCAATTGTAAGCTAATGTAAGTCTTCTGAGCACACATAATTCAGCTAGGCTAAATTATGATGTTCAGTAGTTTAGGTGTATTAAATGCATTTTCAACTTTCAACATTTTCAACCTACAATGGGTTTATCGGACATAACTCCATCCTAAGTCTAGAAAGAGCTATATTTCATGTGTGATTTTTTATTAATTTATTTGGGTGGGGGGATGTTCGGAGGGAGAAGCAGACTCCCTGCTGAGCAGGGAGCCCGATGTGGGACTCGATCCTGGGACTCCAGGATCATGACCTGAGCCGAAGGCAGTCGCTCAACCAACTGAGCCACGCACGTGCCCCCAAAAGAGCTCTATTTTGAAAATGAGTTATCAACCTCAAATTGGGAAAGGAAGAAATGATAAAAAATAGGGAAAACTCAGAAATAAGTGGAATTGATGTACACATTCTAAAATACTGCCAAAACCTGAAAAACGCATACCTTTCAAAGACGCCCAGGATATCACACATTAAAATATAATAAGTTGGTTATTTTGCTTGGTTATGTCAGAAGTTTTAAGAACCCCTCCTAAAGTGGCTGAATTAAAACCTAGGGAATACTTTAAAAAGATAGAAGCCCCTCTAGACCAGCAGTTCTCAAACTGCAGAGCACCAGTGCCAGCCGGAGGGCCTGTTGAGAAAGAGATTGCTGGGTTCCAAACCCAGAGTTTGTGACTCAGCAGGTCTGAATGGGGCCCTAGAATTTACATTTTTAACAAGTTCCCTGGAGATGTTACTGTTCCAGGGACCACAGATTAAGAACCACTATCCTGGATATTAACCTAACTTTTGACTTAAAAATTAAACTTAAAAATTGAGATTAGAAATTTCATCAAACACCGGACCTAGAAGAAATTACATCATGGAGTCACTTCAGAGTTTTATAGAACATTTTAGACATCTTATCTCATTTACAGTATATCTACACAATACCCCTGACCGCTTCCACTCCATTTTAGCAATCAATTACCTGCTTTTAAGAGCCAGTAATAATATGCAACTTCCTTCAGCTCTTCAGTCAATATTCACCTTCTCTCCTGGTTGCCTTGTCACCATTTTATCTCCTCTGACCCCTAACACATATCCTTTTTCTTTGCTTCATTTTTTTTTCATAGCTACCTCACATATCATATATTTTATTTAGCCTTATTATCTTTTTACTATCTTACTGTCTTTCCATCACTAGAGTTCAAGCTCCCTGAACCTGGGAGTATTCTATTTAACTGATATATCCCAAGCGCCTAGATCACTGTCTGGCAGCAGCTCAATAAACATTAACTGAATTACTTAATTGATTAAGTGAGGAAAACGTCACATAGGATGTTCAAGCTTTGGCCTGGGGAACACCATGGCAGAAAACCAGTTCTCTGCCTGCCAGTCCAGTCATTTTTCTAGAAAACCACATCCAGCCCTGCATACCCAATGTTTCCAAGTGTCTTTCAATGAGAAGTAGCCTACAGAGGTTGGTGACCGAGCTGCTGAGTTCTTAATATTCTCCTGTGGCAGAACTCCAAGAACAGTACAAGGGACCTGAGTACAGTTTAGCCAGCAGGTGGCCAAGAACAAAGAGGTAAGGAACCAGCAAGAGCAGGGCAGTGATTTTGAACAAAGAAATGAAGGTTGACTCCAAATGTAACTAATCCTGAACACTAGTTATTTTGTTGGCATATCAAAGATTTCCACTGGGTGAAAAACTACAGCACCAACACAGTATGTGTACATGGTCAAGGTTGCTCTCCTCTCCTAAATGTGCCACACAAAAGCAACCAAGTCTGGTCCTCATTTTCAGGAAGGAGATCCTACCCAGGCCCCAGCACAGTAGAAGATGGGAGATTTAAGGACAGCGATTCCCTTTTCTACCGCTCCTATTCTGACTCATCCTCCCAGAGGACAACCCCTGTCTGTCTGTAAGGGCTCTTGCCCACACAAGTGTTTTATTAAAGTGCCATCTGAGAGGTAGAGTGAGAAAGGAGGAAAAGGAAGAAGAAATTATTTTCCTCTTGATTTGACTTAAATAACAGCATTGAGAAACATGCCTGGAGTGGTTTCTTGATTCCTTTCACTCTATGCAGGTTCTCTACTAACAGGTGGTGCTAGCATTGGTCTCTGTTTCCAGCTTTGTGTGTTTTTCTCTCTTTTGCTCCCTCCAAAAATATCCTGCAAGAGCTGCCAAGTCCCACTGCCTTTCTGATGAGTTTTCTCCCAAGATTTTCTGGCAGTATTTCCTGTTCATGGGGGCCTGAAATCTGAACAGCTAGAGCCTCAATTTTAAAACTCAGAGCCTTTCCAAGATATAATAGCCATTTTTGTCTCCTTAATAATGGAAAGCTATAAGACTTACACGTAAAGGACAAGTTTACCAGATTTTAAAATGGTGAATATCTCTCCACGAACTGCATTATCTAGAAAGTGTTCCTTAAAAAAGTAACAGGAACAGTATATTAAAGAAAATGGAAAAAAGTGACCATTTGGTACCAAAAAAAAAAAAATCCCACTCAACACAAGGTAAAAGTCCATCAATGAGAAACTGGTTCATAAAATAGGATCTAGGTGTACACTGGGAAACTACATGGCCCTTAAAAATATAAATATGAAATTTTACATTTATCAGTACCAAAAAGAAAACATGTAAAATCTGCTTATAAAATTATTTATATTATCCCATTTCGGCAAAAAGTAGAAAATATATAGTATATGTCACATGTGACTACACACATAGAAATTCAGGGAAAAAATCAAAATGTTTATTTTCTTCTTTATCCTTTTGCCTATATATAAATATCTCTATATATCAGATACATAGATCTACATATTTGAATTTTAATAATATATTGTCTTTATAATTAAAACAATACAAAGTGTGTTCCCTCGTATTAAAAAATGGTGCACCCCTTACCATTTTGTTCTAACAGAGTCGACAATGCATTTGCAGATGCCTGGAAGACTTCTCTTGATGAAGAATGCATCAGCATGGAGAGCATCACTTCCCTATGAGCTGGGAACCTTTCACAAATTCAATCACAATATTACTGGTAATCTTTTTAATAATTAGTTCAAATATTCATGTATTATTATCTAATCTAACAACAAATAAAGGCATATAAACATTTCATGTCACCTCCACTTATAAGAGTGAATTATAATTAAACAGTTTTATATTTAAAAGATAGTTCAAATCCACTAAATACTAATAAATCAGTATTTCTCTGTTTCTTCAAAGTTGATAAGCAGTTGGGGGGGAAGACTCAGCAAATATATAAAGAGGTATTAAGAGTAAAAAGAAAAGTGAGAAAAAGAAGATAACGGAAACAAGAAAAAAAATGAAAATCATAAAGGAGCATCATGAGTTTTAAAAAGTGTAGAGCATAATATATTTTCTTTTAATAGTGTATTTATTTTAAAGTTCGCTTATGGATATTGAGGAATCAGTGTGCTATGAGCTGAAATTTATAAACTGCATCATGAACCTAACCTCTTAAAAGATTGCTCAAAGTGGATTAGGATGCTGGTTTAGCATACAGTTTTCAGAAGAATTACTGTTTCCTTTTCAAAATGGAGATGTATAATTAAATAGCATCTGTGTTATTAATTCTCTCCTGGTTGGCAAAGGATCGTGATACAAACAGATTTTCAGGATTTGAGATATAGACTATTACTATTTAAGTTTCCAAGATAAGTCATTCAAAAGTCATCAAAAGAAGAACATACCCAGAGCAAACATAAGCATTTCCATAAAGCACAAAGGCTCATGGGCATGAAACAACTCTGATATATACAAAACTCCTGTTTACAGTTTGTGTCTTTGAGAAAGAGAACTGGTCTTATGAAGCTTGAATTACACTCCTGCAGAATGCCTCCTCAAGAGCTGACACCTACAAATAACCCTCTCAGGAGAAGACAGGTCAACAATGCCACATCAAGTGAGGAATCACTAAGGAGACCTCTGACCACACTGCATTCACGATATTGACAACCTGCTAACTAGTCACTGCAACAGAAAAGGTCACAGATGACTGCCATCTCTGTCACCTGAGATGGCTAATTAACATAGCATTTTTAAATGATCAGCTAGAAAATTGAAAGTTTCTTTTCTCAATGATTCATAATTTCTGAATGATTCTTGATTCCAAATCATTGGGCAATAACTCTCAAACACATCAGGAATCAAAATATTATATACACTCTACTATTTTGTGGCAGCACTTGAAACATATATGCCTATATCAAAAATATTTCTAACAATAAAAGTTACACAGTATTTTATATGGATCGATTAAAAATGTAATTAAAATTTTCTATCATATAAAATCAAAACTACTGACTGGCCATCTTCATCTCCAATCTTCTCATGTAAACTGTTTTGGTACATAAGGAGATTGTTAAGGGCCCAGCATGCAGCTTCCTGGATCAGGGGAGAAAAAAGAAACCTGTCAAAACATAATTTAATGAACAAACATAATTTTGAACAACTATAATATTTATGAAAGAGTACAACCTGCACGTGCTTATTCTTTCTATGCCAAGTTAACGCTTTGTAACAGGCTTCCAACCAGAATAATTTATCTTCTTCCTCATCATCAGTCTCTGAATTCTCATTCTTTTCCTCTAAATCTTGATTTAAGAAAATGGTCTCAGCTTGAAAAAATATAAATATATGACTTACTTACAGTTTAAATGACCAACATGAAGTCCATATTTTGAAACATTATGAACAAAGTGAGGTATTCCTTAGTTGTGGCCTTAGTTCATTATAAAGACTTTTTTAAATATATTACACACCTCAGAATACTGCTATTCCATCAAATGAGGAAGAGAGTACCAAACAAACCTAACAGATTAGAGGAAGATTAACTGAGATTAGCTGCCCAATAACAAAACTAAATCAAGGATGTATTTACTCATGTATGAAGTGGGAATGGTATACTTATCACAACAGTTAGTTCCCTTGAAACTATTCCTTAGAAAATGAATTACATTAGGACAGAAAAGCCAATTAACGATTCCTTCTCTACATACGACTTTCTTGTTATAATGATGTCTTGTTATAATGTTCACATTCAAGATCAAATGCAGCTGTAAAAATTTCCTTTTGAGTACAGTTACTTACTGAGGAGTGCTAAACAGCTGAGCGCTGCAATCTGTAACGTGGCGTTCTTTGAATATCGCCGCACAGCTTTCACCACAAACTCATGTACCTCATTTAATACCAGAATATTAAAAAAATTACCTAAAAGGTAAGTGAGATACTAGCTGAATGCTCATCCATGGAACTTAAATTACCTTGAATTATACAACAGTATTTATATCAATAAATATGAAGAGTGAATATTTTAATGACATTAAGATATATATTAATTAAAATATTATTTAAATAGCTATAAAAATATTAATTAAAATAGCTTAATATAATTGCATAAAGGTTTGAAAATTTATTTCATGCAGTCATTTAATTATCTTACTTAGACAAAGGAACTGACTGAGCAAAAATAGTGGTATGTTTGAGTTACATTAATTTTGTGTTCTTTCACTCCCTCTCATGTCATTATCATATAAAACAATGAGGTATCTGTTATGCATGACTTTTGTACAAAACAGCTTGATTTTCTAAAGATAAGGGAGAAAACCTCCCTTGTGATTAAATGCTTTTGCCGAACCCTTCTTTCACTTTAAGGAATGCTGCTCAGAAAACTCGTTGGCATGCATCGTTTACTTGATCTTATCTGTGATGATCTTAGAAAAAAAAATAAGAGAATATTTCACCCCCTCTAACCCAAACACCAGGAAGAAGTCTCACCCCTTTCTACATTCACTTTTCTGAGAATCAACACATCATTCAAAAATCTAAATCCTTATGAGGAAGGAATTTGTAAATGATATTCCACCTGTATGTGCCTCCTTCCATTTAAGCTTATTTGTAACTCTCTTAACAGTCACCAGTTTCCTTCTAGAAGTAAGAATGAGGGGCGCCTGAGTGGCTCAGTTATGATCAGGTCATGATCTGGGGATCAAGACCTTTGTCGGCTCCCTGCTCAGCGGGCGGTCTGCTTCGCCCTCTCCCTCTGCCTCTTCCCCAGCTCGTGCTCTCTCTCGCTCTCTCTCTCTCTCTTAAATAAATAAAATCTTTAAAAAAAGAAGAAGAAAACTCCTATTTAGCTACAAGTGTAATTAAATGAACCCTGAGACACAAAGCCAGGATTGGAAAAGATCCTATATTATGAAAAGCCTAAAGCCCACACTAAATATTAATCAACGGCTTCAAAATCAAAAGGCAGTTTAATTAGGTATAGCTCTTCTCTGGGGCGCCTGGCTGGCTGTCAGTTAAGTGTCTGCCTTCAGCTCAGGTCATGATCTCAGGGTCCTGGGATTGAGTCCTGCATCGGGCTCCCTGCTCAGTGCAGAGTCTGCTTCTCCCTCTCCCTCTGCTTGTGCTCTCTCTCTCTCTCTGTCAAATAAATAAATAAAATCTTTAAAAAAAAATTAGGTATAGCTCTTCTTTAACAACACCTTCTTATGTTCTTGCCTTTTTCACATTCACCCACTAAACAGACATACTCCCCGCCCTTAGAGGTCTGTAGTCTTGGAAAGTCATTTCAGAGGATTCTCTTCTACTTTTACCAACTTATCTAAACTTGGGTTGTCCCTTCACCTTCTTTTTCCCTACCATGCCACGGCCAACAACTGCTCTACCATTGACCAACTGTGTGACTGGGCAAATACCAGTGAGACTGGCCTTCTCTTACTTTCAGACAATTTATATGAAAATACATAGCAAATTATATAAGGCCTTTAAATGCATAAACCCCACAATTAGGTTACATAATTTGACAAAATGATAAATAACTATTCATTGACTTTGGGTTTTTATTTTAATTAGGAAGAGAAAGTTAAGCTTCTTCTGGAACAGTAACAAGGCAATAAATTCTCTAGTCACTAAATGGGACAGATAATAATCTGTTAAGAGATAAATGAGGAAGAAAAGAAAAGCATCCTTATCTGAAGATCGAGTTAATGGCTTTTTAATACTGGATGGTGTTAACTCCATAGAGAAAGCAGGGAAAAGAAGTAGCCCGGAGTAGCTTTACCAGCACTGGTAATGACTTAAGTTGGTTGGGGCATTCTTCTGCTTTGTGCTTCACATTTTCTACATGTTATGCTTATTCTTTTGTATGTATCAACTATTGATATAGTTATACCTTAAATATACCACTAACAATAAGGTGAGACTTCTCTTTCATTATGCACATCAATTTCTGCCACTGCTTTTAAAATTCTAACCATGGCAGAACAATTTGCTATTTTACAATATTTCTATCCAATGTATGTCAATATGCTACTTATCAACACACAACATACATATGCTATATATATTTACATCATATAGACCACGATAATAAGTTAACCAAGAATTATAACTCACCTAATGTAAGCCTATGGAGCAAGCAACAACTCACTTCTTGAATCTTTTCATTGACAGGGAATGCTTTCATGGCTTCTACCACAATGTTATAACACCTGACATTGCCACTCATGAGGACTTCAACATTATTGCCTAAATTTAAAGAAATAATAATTATCCAAAGGTAATAACAGGTAACAATTTCCCACTTGAAATATACATACAAAAACATCTTGTACATTTTGTGAATATTTGCCAGCAAAAAGGCTATACTTCCAAATTTAAATATCACGTTCTGTCAAATAGCTGTAAAAAACACTATGCTCACGCTAATATAATGGGATTTAGGACTCTTCTCTAGCATTAAGGGGAAATTGCTTTAGTCCTGTTTCTTCACTTACAAACAAACAAAATAAAGGGATAATTGAGAGTGCTTTTATGTAAGCCTAAAAATGTAATGACTTGGCCATAAGTTTTCAAATAAATGCATTTGGAGCCTGTTGCCTAATGAGGCACTAACTCCACTGGATAACGCCTTTTACATTGTTCCTTTCTCTCAAACCAACAGAAGGAAAATCAAAATCTTGTCACATAACAGAACGGCTAAAATCAACTACGACTTATTTCCTGCCCATTCCAGAAGGGCAGCAGAAAAGCAGCAGTGTCCCAGGCAGCAAATTCAAGCTTCCTGAGGCTCTGAAATAGAAGGGGAGAGGTAGGGGGGAAGCAGGGCACAGATGACTAAGGGACAAACACAGGTGAACCAGAAAGACAGGAAGGAATCTACTGGGAAAGGCAGTCAGTCAACCGAAAGAGTGAGTATATGAACCCACGTGGAGAAAACGAATTTGCATTTCTGAATGAAATGTTGACTATTATTAAAATAAACAAACAAAAAAAAAAGGTGTTTGCAAGACATTTTTCTGTCTTTTTTGGCATAACCAAACTAAACAACTGTTTCTCCAAAAATATATTTTTAATGTTCAAGTTGTATTTTAAAGAGCATTGAATATAGGAAAACATGTTCTGACAAAAGGAAATGGCTTCTGAAAATAATTATCTGCTTTTACTCAGAATAGTGGACGTGATTTGCTCTAAGACTCAGAAGCAAACATCTTTCAATTAGAATCAGTGTTTAAAACATTTCATTTTTCTTATTTTTAGTTGCTACTTTCTTTGACCTTTGCATTCTGAATCAACACATTCTTCACTGCAGTTATGTCAGATGGGGGTGGAAAACAATGAATTTCAAAGCAGCCAGCCCAAAACAAATAAATAAATGTATAAATATAACTGAGGAAAAGTAAAATGAAAAATATATTCGGTTTGTGGACAGCAGATGACTCAGAAATTTTGAAGTATGTCCATTCTCTATTATAGTGCAGCTCCATCTACTTTCAAATGTTCAATTTCCCATGGGTAAGAAAATGATGGATTTTATAACAATCATAAGAAAGAGCATCCTTTCACAATGGGATCGGGTTTTTACTGAAGACTCACATCAGATTTCCATGTCTGAAACCATGTTGCATATTATATATACCATACTACGGTACACACGTAGGAAATATAAATTATGTAATAACACTGTCGATATTTTTACACTTATTACATACCAGGTACTAGTCTGCATTTTTCAACTTATTTAACCATTTAATCCTCACAACTTCCCATGTGTGAAGATGAAACATCACTAAATAAATGTGTGTGTATATCCTGTATGAAATGCTCATGTGCACTTACAAAACAAAAGTAGTAGATTCGGAAGCATGATTTTAGCCCATTAGCAGTCACTGGTAATATACACAGCAAATTAATTTCTTCTTATTTGTATTTTTTTTGTGATAGAAGTGCCTAAATTTCAAAGCATCAAGAAAATGCTAAACAAGAATCATTATAAAGTTCAAACTTCATCCTGTGGCTTTTCAAGCCTTTCAAGATCTGCTTATGTTTCCAGCCTCATCCACTGACTCTTATCAAGCCCTGCCCCCCACCTCCCTTAAATAACACAAAAGCACTCAGGGCTGGACATATGCATAGGTGTGTGTGCATACACACATGCACATACACACACAAACACACACTCTTAAGTACACAGTTTACTGAACTACTTTTATCCTCTTTTTTATTAATTATTATTTCTTTTAATTTAAATTCAACTAATTAACCTATAGTGTATTATTAGTTTCAGAGGTAGAGTTCAGTGATTCATCAGTTGTATATAACACCCAGTGCTCATTACATCACAGGCGCTCCTTAATGTCCATCACCCAGTTACCCCATCCCCTCACCAACCTCCCCTCCAGCAACCCTCAATTTGTTTCCTATGATTAAGAGTCTCTTACGATTTGTCTCCCTCTCAGATTTTGTCTTGTTTTATTTTTCCCTCCCTTCCCCTATAATCTTCTGTTTTGTTTCTTAAATTCCACATATGAGTGAGATCATATGATAATGGTCTTTCTCTGATTGACTTATTTCACTTAGCATAATTCCCTCTAGTTCTCTCCATGTCGTTGCAAATGGCAAGATTTCTTTTTGTGTGTGTGGCTAAGTAGTATTCCATTGTATATATATACCACATCTTCTTTATCCATTCATCTGTTGATGGACATCTGGGCTCTTTCCACAGTTTGGCTATTGTGGACATTGCTGCCATAAACATTGGGGTGCAGGTGCCCCTTCAGATCACTACATTTGTATCTTTGGGGTAAATACCTAGTAGTGCAATTGCTGAGTCATAGGGTAGCTCTATTTGCAACTTTCTGAGGAACCTCAATACTGGTTTGCAGAGTGGCTGCACCAGCTTGCATTCCCACCAGCAGTATAAGAGGGTTCCCCTTTCTCCGCATCCTCGCCAACATCCGTTGTTCCGTCTGGTTAATTTTAGCCATTCTGACGGGTGTGAGGTGGTATCCCATTGTGGTTTTGATTTGTATTTCCCTGATGCCAAGGGATGTGGAGCACTTTTTCATGTTTCTGTTGGCTATTTGTATGGCTTCTTTGGAGAAATGTCTCCTCATGTCTTCCGCCCATTCCTTGATTGGATTATTTGTTCTTTGGGTGTCAAGTTTGATAAGTTCTTTATAGCTTTTGGACATTAGCCACTTTCATCTTCTTGAATGCACTATGCTCTCTCTGGCTCCAGGATCTTGATACTTAACGATGTTCCCTGCCTGGGGCACTCTGCCTGCACCTCACCTCAGTCATCCCTACACACAGAGCTCTCATCATTAAAGTCTCTACTAAGAGACCTTGCCTCCCTTCTTGTTTCTCCCATAACCCCAGGTACTTCTGCCAGTACTTGCCTTATAATACATTGTAATCACCTATATTATCTATATCTGGCATGGTACCACGGGCTCTGAGGAGGCAAGAAACATGTCTACATTTTCTGCTACTGTTTCCCAGCACCAAGTGCTGAGCCAGCTGCAGTACCGTATCAATAAATAAAAAATAATTAAATTAATAAATAAATAAACAGGATTCCCATCTGCAAGTTTCTACATAACAAAAAATAATTTTAAATGCACTCAGAAAGGAGATAAATTGTAATTTTTCATATACAAAAAAGAAATCATGCACATGGGGTACTTACAAGGAATTGCTAGGGAATGTAAACAGTGCAGCACATGAAGCACAATTTCCTCTTCATCTTTAAAATTTTTTAATGCATTAAGCAAGATCATATAATCTTTATTCTCAACAAATTCAGTCAGCTGCTCCTCTGAAACTAGAAAAATGAAAGACAAAATGCTGAAAAAGCTTAAAGATGATATAAGATTTTAATTACTTAAAAATATAATATTCATGTCAATCATATGAGACACAGTAAATACAAGAGACATAAAGTTAAAGATGCGTATTTCAGCCAAACCCTTCTTAAGAATTTTATAATGGGGAAGAAAAGCTACTGAGATTAAAAGAATTTCTTTTTGATCTATATTAGTTTAGTGTTTTAAAATGTAGAAGTGTTAGTGACCAAATAATTCTCAGAAAAACAAAATTATTTATAATTTCCTTTGGGAAACTGACCAATGACTAATAAAGATGGCCTACTGCAAGTGACTATATCACAATACTTAAAAAGGAGTGGTCAATGGTACACTGTTTAAAAGCAGCTCAGTTCAAAAGGGGTGAACTTTAGCAAATGACAAGTAATTAGACCTTGAAGTACTCGGTCTCAATGGTCTTGATTTCATCAGAGATTATTATAAATTTTCATAATTAAAGTCTTTTTAATCAAGCCAATGAGTTCCATTTGGAGTCATTTTATTGGGTGGGTAGCTCAAAAACATGTATACAAATCTGGTTTTTCTAGCCTGAGAATAGCACAGACAAAAACGCTGGAAAACATGGCACACTAGATCAGCATTACTTTTTTGTTTTTCAACTTGATACCAATGCTCCGTATAAAATGATGTGAAATTGGTTAGGTTCTTCAAATAAGTGAGGAGTATCATGGAACTTTCTCATTTTATTGAGCAGTTTCCACAGTATACTTCCAAATTGGGGAAATTCACTTTACAGGTCTCAGTAAGTCCCAGAGAACTTGATAGTCCTAAAAAACTCAGAAATTTTTCTGCTCTATATTTAATCAAAATACTGTCAGTACTGACAATATTTCTATTGAAAAAGAGCTTCCTTTTAACATTCCCTAGTCCTTCTCCATGTGTCCTGGATAGGACCCACAGTGCTGGCCAGAGAGCCCTTCTCCCATCAACAAGAATGTGCCCTTAAACTGCAACACAGAAGGTAACAGACCTCTGAGACAATGGAACCTCAAACTCAATTCTGCCCAGCTCTTATCAAAAGCTTAGTTGCAAGATAAAACATTTATAGAAAATATCCCGAAAGACATGCAGTTCCTTGACTCCCCACTCACAGTAAACCTCTTCTCTGCCAAGCCTGATCATCACAGCGCTGGGTTCCAGGTCCATGCTGTTCTGACACTCGACAGAGTCTCTTTCACTGAAATACACTTTGTACTCCTTATAAAACGTGTGTACTTTATCATCTCATCCAGGGAAACCCAAGAGAGTATTTTCCCAGGTCTCCCACGACCCTGATCCCTTCTCTTGATAAATGGGTTTATTTTTATCTCAAGTAACTTTGTAACAGGCAATGTTTAACTCTTCTTTGCCTGATAGAAAGGAGAGAGCCAGATTTCTGGTCCATGCCTTGACAAGTATACATGATCTGAAGTCACTAGTAAATTTAACCAGGCTTTACATTATTTTCCCTTCACGCATTTCCTCATCCATTTTTTTCTCCAGTGTACTATCAATATCTGTAAGCTGTTTAAAGTCTTTTTGAAATGAGACAAGAATTAAATAGTAGATGTTGATCTATTCCATTCCTGGAGATGCCAGAAACTCAGGTGGCAAACTGAACTACAGTGAGGGTAACTAGCTGTGTGCCCACAGACAGGTTACTCATGTCACCTCTCACATCTATACCCTCATCAAGTCAGTGGAAGGACTAATGGTTCCAACCAACTCTAAAATTACATGATAATCTCTGTTGTCTTAGTCCCATGAGATAAAATACATATTTGTCTTTTTCCTAAGGGACACTCTACAAACCTTCTGGTTCTTTATACATAGTCTTCAGCAATTTCTAAAATCCCTGGAGATGACTCAACATCATAAATCCAAATTTATTCTATGCTTTGACTTTACAGTTTTATTTTTTCTTTCTTAACACCTACACATCCAGTTTGCAAAGTGAACCATAAGTCTTGTTAAGCAATGGAAGAAAGTCTACTACATTTGCATAATTTATAACCCATGAATGAAATTCATTCCACAAAACAATTTTTCTGAATTAACCCCATTATTTATCCTTGACTGACAGCCCCCACTTCTTCAAAAATAGTAAAATTTTAGATACCTTATTATCATAATTATATTCTACTTTTCCCTTGCTTCTTTTATAAATATGAAAATAGAGAATCTGACATTTTTAAATACCTCTTTCAAACAGCACACGTAAAGCTTTGCATCCAAGTTTCTGGACTTCGTCATTGGCTGAAAATGTGCGCATGGCATCAAAAATTAACAAGAAAATATCACTTTCTTCATCCAATATCAGCAAAGTGATTTTGCCTATTTTGAAAAGAACAATATGCCCCAGATAAATAGCTGTTTCAACATTTAGTGTGTTGATTTTTACATGAGGACTATGAATGGTTTGTGAACTCTTCTTGATAAACCACTTAATTACCCCAGATGTTAGACCTATCAAGCTCTATGATCTCTCCAAGTGAAAGAAATTCCCAGTATACTTTACTATAACTCTATGATTCCTAATCAATACCTATAGCCAAGGTCTTTTGCTCTAAACTCCTGAAACGTATCTATCTGCCTCTTAGACAACACCATCTGAATATTCCATGGGCACCCTATATCTAGCCTTCTTCTGTTCCCTGTCTTCTTCAGTGATACTATCATCCAAGTTACCCAAGAGAAACTACCAAGTCATCTTCCTTCTTCCATCCTCCCTCTCTCTTCGCACCGTCTGCTCAACCAAGGAATTAACTCGTTACCAAGTCCGTCACGTCTATCTTCTAACTAATCTTGAAAATTCCCTTTGAAGTAGCAGCCACCCCCCTCCCCACATTCCTATTGCTTTCAGAACCTCATCATCTCTCACTTGGAATGCAAACACAATTGTTTAATGCTCTGCCTGGCCCAAATCCCTCCCTAACTAATTCATCCCCTGCATCATATTTCTAACACCAATGTGCTCCTATATATTCCTTGCTGAAATCTTCTCAGGTCTTTTCATACTGTTCAGTCTGTCCAACAAGACCCTTCACAAACTGACTTCATGTGTCTCATCAGCCTCACTCCCTCCACGCACTGCCTTGACTCCAAACATGCTAAACTCCCTACTCATGACTTAACGTTTTCTTTGATAACCCTTCACACTTGCACTAGCTGTATAGAATGCCCTTGCCCCTTCCCACTCCAAACATATTCCTGCCATAATTCGAGAAATAACCACAAACAGCACCTACTCTGTCAATAAAAACAATAGTACTGGAATAGGAGCGGTAGTAACAGTAAACACGTGTCTAGCACGTAATGTGTCTTACACCGGTTGAAGCAGCTCACTCCAACACATGTAAAAACCCACCATGACCCCATAATGTAGGTGCGATCCCCATTTTAGAGATAAGAAAACTAAAGCACAGAAAGGTTAAGTGACCCAAGTGACTTTGTCCAAGTTCCAACAACTAATAAGAGACAGAGCTGAATTACTTAGGCAGTTTATGTCCATGCTCCTAAGTTCTTTGAATGAGTTTAGCTACTCTCTTCTCTATGTTCCTGTAGTGCTTTTTATCATATCCCAGTTATAGTACTTTTCTGATTAAATTTAAATTTCTGGGGTACCTTCGGGGCTCAGTTGGTTGAATGGGCAACTTTTGGTTTCGGCTCAGGTCACGTGGGATCAAGCCCCGCGCCCAGCTCTGCACTCGGCACAGAGTCTGCTTTGGATTCTCTCTCCCTCTCCCTCTCCCTCCAGCTCATGCTCTCTTTCTCTCTCTCTCTCTCTCTCAAATAAATAAGTAAAATATTTTAAAAATAAATAAATTTAAATTATTTCTCACACTACTATTTTTTTTAAAGATTTATTTACTTATTTGAGAGAGAGCACTCATGCGTGAGTAGGGGGAGGGACAGAGGCTGAGAATCTTCAAGCAGACTCCCCGCCGTGTGTGGAGTGTGAGGTGGGGCTGGATCCCAGAACCCATGAGACTGTGACATGAGCTGAAATCAAGACTCCAATGCTTAACCATCTGAGCCACCCAGGCGCCCCTCTCACACTATTTTTTATGTCTTTTCTTGTCCTGTCCAATTCAGGAGCCACTAAGCACATGTGGCTTTTTAAGCTTTTAAATTAATTTAAATCAAATAGAATTAAAATTTAGTTTCCCACATTTCAAATGTTCAATAGCCACATATGGCTATTTGCCATGACACTGAAAGGTGCAACATTTCCTTCGTTGCAAAAACTTATACTGGACTGTGCTGCTGGACTGTGCCCTTCTCTGTTGCAGGAATTTTGCCTCATCTGCCTTAAGAGTTCTCCAGAGGCCAGCACAAAAGTAAATGCCCAATAGCTATTAAATCCATTAACTAACAAACCAAACAATAAAAACAATCCATAAGTTAACCTTTAATAAATATCTGAGATGAACTTAAAACACATTAAAAACTTCCCTAACAGCGTAAAATTCTAAATGTTACATGGAAGATATTAAATTAACCAGTCTTTTCAAGACACGTGTCAGATTTCCTAAATGTCTGCACGTTGCTGACTTCAATATATTCCAGTGTTGGGAGAATTCTTCTAATTCATAAACTCTCAGTTTCTTGTCCATAGCAAACGGAGAACAAAGGAAAAAGAAAAAAAGGCTCCCAAGGATGGGTTTCAAATAAATCATGGTTAAGACTCACTGGTGCACCCCATCATGTATTTTAATAAAAGGCTGTGGTAAAGTGGTGAGAACCTTCTGGCCTTTCCTACTCCTATCCCTTCACACTCTGATCTTCACCCACCTTCTTCCTTTCTCTTTCTCTTATCCAGTCTTCATTGTTTAGTAGGGCCGATGAGCACATTTAAAATCTTCCTACCCGGGCGCCTGGGTGGCTCAGCTGGTTAAGCGGCTGCCTTCGGCTGAGGTCATGATCCTGGAGTCCCGGGATCGGGTCCCGCATCGGGCTCCCTGCTCGGCAGGGAGTCTGCTTCTCCCTCTGACCCTTTCCCCTCTCATGCTCTCTATCTCATTCTCTCTCTCAAATAAATAAATAAAATCTTTAAAATCTTCCTACCCCACAGATCCAACCCCCACCATGCCATCTTCCCAGGTACCTGTAACTCTAGGTATGCTGTTCTCTTGACCTAAAGCACCCTCTACCACTTTGAGAGGGAAAACCACTTCCCATCATCATGCTTAGCTCCCTGTGAGCAGCCTTTCTTCTCAGAACCTTAGCAAGTGTCCATCACAGCAGTGATCATAACTATTGCACCATACCAAGATTCTTTGTTTCCAGGTCAATAATCCTCCAAGCAGAAGTGTCCTCAAGGAAAGAACCTGATATGTGGACTCAGACCGTGGTTCTACTAGCTACTGGCTGAACCAAACTCTTTGTGCTTCCATGTCCCTCACTAGAAAACTCTGATCAAATACCTATCTCAAGAGATGTTTTGAGGATTACATTTTTAAAAGCATGTGAAGTATTTTACATGTGAAGCCTGGCATCTAGCAAGTATTCAAGAAGCAGTGCTGTGTATTTTTAAAATATTACTATTATGTCATACCCTAGAACATATAGAAAACATATTAGAGATATAATAGAGAAAGATATAATAATGACAAGGACCTATACGGCCAACAAGCCAATGGGAATGTGACATGCGGGACCAGACTTTGGGAGCAAAGCTGGGAAGAGAAATTAGGTTCAGGAATAATATATAAAGGTGATGCTTAAGGTCAGGATATTGGGTGGGATTTTTGAAAGAAAAAGAGTGGAGAAAAGAGGTAAGGAGAGGGGCACCTGGGTGACTCACTTGGTTAAGCGTCCGACTCTTGGTTTCAGCTCAGGTCATGATCTCAGGGTCATGGGATCAAGTCCTGCATCAGGCTCCATACTCAGCACGGAGTCTGCTTGTCCCTCTTCCTCTGCTCCTCCCCGCTCTCTCTTTGCTCCTCCCCCCGCTCCTCCCCCCATTTGTTCATGTTCTCTCCCTCTCCCTCAAATGGATAAATAAAATCTTTAAAAAGAGAGAGAGAGAGAAGGAGAGAAAACAGAAACAAAATTTTGGAAATCACTGATATTTAGGTTATATTATATTCTTATATTTTAAAAAGACATTAAAACACATTTGGTAAATGGTTTAAAAATTTTTTTAGGGGCGCCTGGGTGGCTCAGTTGTTAAGTGTCTACCTTCGGCTCAGGTCATGATCCCGGGGTCCTGGGATCGAGCCCCACATCGGGCTCCCTGCTCCGCGGGAAGCCTGCTTCTCCCTCTCCGACTCCCCCTGTTGTGTTCCTGCTCTCGCTATCTAAAATCTAAAAGATTTTTAAAATCTTTAAAAAATAAAATAAATAAAATATTTTTTAATCTGAGTCAACATTAAAGATATACATGTGTATATACTACCTGAAGTTAGAAGGAGATCTAAGGTCTTCAGTCCAACTGTTAACAGGTTTACACTGGCATTATGAACTGTTAGCATTTTAAGAATCAGTCTGTAATTAAAAACAGAAATCAAGGTAAGAGTGAATTATCATACCTAGATGTTTGCTTTTTTAGATGTTGTGCTTCACTCACCTATATTTTTATTCATCTCATTGTATTTCATTCCCTAAGAAGCTCTTGTGCATTTTTCTTCCATTAAAACTGAGCCAAACTTGTAACAATTAAGAGGGAAGTATTATGTCTCAATTAAAAAGTTAAAACTTTTTTCTCTGGATGTTCAAATTCAATTACTAACTACTTTCACCCAACTCCATATCTAAACTATCATGAGGAATTATATACATCAAGAGATCAAGCCCATTTTTATATTTGATAAACTTGTGAATTATACTTTATATATGTTGATATATTAAAATACAGAGATGTAATAAAAATGTTAGTTTGTATATATAAAGAACCCATATGAATATTTAAATTATTGATTTTTACTATTTTTGAAAGAGAAATTGACAATATTTTATCAGTGAACCTAGTACCTCAACAATATTCAATTAGTTAAAATTCATTCAATTTAAGTCTCTAAGTTAATCAATTTTAAAATATACATGGTTAGCTTCACATCATTCGAAGAAGACAGAGCCTGGTGACATCCACAGATTCCCAAGAAACTTGCCACATGGTCTCCAGTCGGCAAGGTGAGGAATTGAGGGACCCTGTCCCTTTACTTCATCAAGTAATTCTCTTCCAACCCATGTTGCCCTACCTGTCCCTGCATCATACCCACTGTTCCTGACTTCATCTCCACATGAAATTTCTTCTTTAGTACTGTAAACCTTTGGTGGAAAGAAGCCCTTAAATATACGGAGATTATGTTTCACAATAAAGTTTGCTGGGAATGATCTAATATGCTCCACTATAGAAAGCAGTGTTTCTACCTTATTCACACTACTTCAGGCCTAAAGTAAGAATATAATAAATATCTGATGAACAGGGTGAATGAATGAATGACTAAATGAGTGCATGCATGGCCGAATGAATGAATGAGCAAATGACACTCCCCACAGAAATGTTTATGTAATTTAATTTGAACAGTGAGTTTGTACTAGAATTTGACTAGATGAGTTTTCTAAAACTCCCTAAGTTTATAGATTGCTAATCTTTGGGGATTTTGGAAATCTGCAACTAAACCAAGGGACACACAACATTTCAATTACTAATTACAGTTATATTTCGTATCATTCCTCATTAAATGCTGCATACTTTAGAAGTGACTCATAGAGTTTCAGAAATTGTTTGGAGAGGGCGCCAGGGTGGCTCAGTTGGTTAAGCAACTACCTTTGGCTCAGGTCATGATCCTGGAGTCCCGGGATCGAGTCCTGCATCGAGTCCCGCATCGGGCTCCCTGCTCGGCGGGGTGTCTGCTTCTCCCTCTGACCCTCCCCCCTCTCATGTGTTCTCTCTCTCACTCTCTCTCTCTCAAATAAATAAATAAAATCTTGGAAAAAAAAGAAAAAGAAATTGTTTGGAGATGAGAACATACATTAACTGTAAATATGCTCTTTTCAAAACACTCTTTAGATCATGGAAACTGAAGAACAGCAACACATAAAACATCAAAGATGGAAAAATGAGTAAGCATGGATATGCTCACCTATGAACAAACAGCTCTTATGTGTTTCAATTTGCAACTATGGCTGATAGTAATAAACAATACAAAGATGTAAAATTTAGTTTTGCACAAAATACATTTTCCACAAGCTATATGTCATTGGAAGCAATAAATATTCACTTCTCTGTGGTAAAGAAAAGTCACATTAGGTATAAAGAACACCTAAAGTTAATAAGAAAAGATAATTTTTAAAAGTCAAGGGAAAAAGTTATACAAAAAGGATTTTCCTGGAAACACATTTTTCTTCAGAAAATTTTTTCTTAACTAATTATGGCTAAAGAAGTGGTCTCATCTATGAAATCATTATGTTGCAAACTGCAGTAACATAGCTGGTAAAAACAACTATCAAGATTTGACTGCAGATGTGCTGAAAGGTAATTTCCTCTTTTTTCTTCATTTTGAAAGCTGTGGTTTAAGCTCGTAAGTATATATGTATGACTATATATATAAACGTACTTTTTAAAGACAGTAAAGCATAAACTTCTAAATTACTACTTACAGAACCAAATTTTAGTACCCATATTTTTTTTTAAGAACTAGTAGTTTGTATCAGTTCTACTATTAAAAAGTAAAAAACTTTTGTTGGTTTGAATTCAGAAGTAGTCATCAAAAATCTACAACCTAACCAATTGTATAACTGCATTATTATATTATTGAAACAATAATAATAGCACCTGACATTCTACCTCAAATGTCAATTTTCTACCTCAATTAGATAATATACTCCCGAGTTGAAAGAAATCTCTCTATAAATGTAAGTCACTGATTTGAGAAAAAAAATCTGTATTTTAGAGGATTTTACCAGATTTGCTTGGATTACAAATACATGATATATCAAGGGCAGGATTGTCATATGTATGGATAAACACTTAATGAAGTTTGTTTTTACGTATCTGTCATACTTACTGGTGAACCCCAAGTACTTCCCAATCATGTCCAATATCCTGAGGTCCCATTAAGCTTTGCATTGTATTTGGACAGATTTCTATCAATTTGCAAAGAAGGGACCAACCCACCTGAAAGCAAGAAAGGCAAATATTCACATTTTTTAAACATGCTAAAAGAACATATTCAGTCTCTTTCATTCTTACTGGAATACGTTACTACCTATTTTTAAATAATTATTTTAAAACAAAATGACATCCTAAAATGCTTACTGAGGAAAGCAAGCCATATATTTGAAATACATCTTTCTCCAAAAATCATACCAAAAGGGCATACAAAAAAATATTAGAGCATTCCTGAATGATGAATTTAACAGATATGCCTATTGTCTAAATAAAAAGAAATAAAATAAAATGAAACCAAAAAAAAAGTTTAGAGGACACACCAAGATTATGAAGTACAAGATTTTTAAGTCACATCTACCTGACAGAATTTCTTCTAAATACTTAAGATTTTAATTGTAAGGGGGAAAATTAAGTGATTAGGAATGGAGGCTAAAAACAAATTTTTTTTAATTAAAAAAAAGGAATGGAGGGTTAGGGGAAGTTGGAAATTTTGATAGCAAAGTAAAGACTGCTCCGCAGGTAGGGTAGTTAGAATGACTGGCAGAGAAAAGGAATGGTCTGACCAGTATAACGTCTGGTACAGGAAAAAGAGAAGGGCACTATAAGAAAGAGAGGGGGTAGAATTGCTCAATGGGTCCCTCCAGGTTTCTTTAGAATATCCAAATATGATTTGATGAGATGTGGACATCAAAAATATCCCTAGACTTTTTCCCATTTCCAAATGAAATGTGATCTTACTGATGCATTATATATACAACTTTTTTCAATCTGTTCATACATGATGCCAACTTGAATAAGCTGCTCTTCTGAAAAAACACGATTTTTAAAAATACAACTTTTTAAAAAATAGGGTATTTGAATTTCAAACTAGAGATTAAATTTAACTCACTCTTCCTGTTGTATATTCCTCTCTACACTTGATCTAAATTTAAGGAATCTTCCATTCTTTCTATTATATTACAGAACTAGATTTGATAGAGTCAGAAAACAAGAAAAACGAAAACGTATAAATATGTAGCATCTAGAGATTCATGCAAACGTGTCTAAGTAGGATGTGTGATAAATATCGATACATGAAGCCTGACAGCGAGAGTCACTGTCAGAATTACCCAGAGAAGGATACAATATAGAAAAGGTAGGACTTGAGCCAGATTTCAAAGGAAATAGAAACGTGGTCATGGTCATTCAAAATAGGGAAATAGAAGACTCTGAAACTGCTAAGCTGTAAGGAGAGTGAGGGGCCAGGTGGTAAGGACAGTGCTGCAGGGCAAGGCTCTTGCTAGACAAGACCAGACACAGAAGTGGAGCCCAGTGATGCAGAGCCGGATGACAAGGTGAGCATTTCTATGCATCCAATAAGGAATAATGGCACAAGTTAGTTGTTTACAAGAATAAACAAGGGCTCTTTCACAAGATAAAAATGATTACACAAGATCTCTTTACAATATGATTTCTGAATCTTTTCTGGATTAAGCATGAATTGCTTTACTCTGTCATTACATCCTTTTACATAATTGCAAACTACTTGAAAAGGCAGCAATTTCTGACAGCTATTTTTACCTATATTTAAGTAGGACATCCTCCTCCACGTAAGCCGAACAGACATTGACAATCCAGCTGTCATAGAAACCAGCTATTTTCGTGCTTTCATAAAATACATGGAGACTTTTTCCCCAAGTATTTAAGAAAATGACATTTGGAACAGCTTCCGGTGGGGAATAAATCGTAAGTCACTAGGATGCTCTACTCATTTCTGTACCTGCATGACTGACTCAAGGAGAAAACCTGTTTTGTTTCGGTTGGTGAATAAGCAGCATCAGTAATTGCTTTGCAAAAGGATTGAGGCAACTGAGCCTCTATGATTAAACAGAAATCACTGGTAGCAGAGCAGAGGTAACAACTGATCCATTAATCTACTCAATTAAAAGCTTATCTTTCAAAGAGAAGGTTCCTATCCTGCCCAGTTATAATACAATTAAATTGGTAGTTTCACTAAAAAAAAAAAAAAAAAAAAAAAAAAAAAATTGGTAGTTTCACATTATTATAACTATTCTGGAAACTCAAGCATCTAATTAATGCACAATGGGAAAGAGTCTAGGGGTTAAAGAAAAATTCAGTCACTTTCATTTATTTCGTTCTCTTACTTCAAAGGCTGAAACTTGTGGATAAAGACAAGTAATGTAAAATTGAGGAGCACAGAGAAATGATGAGATGACTGGCAGAAAAAGGAAGACAATAAGACAGCTAGCCTAACTACCAATTCTCTAAAGACTGTCATTTATTACAGAGCATTAATAAGATATAAAAAGACCTTGAAAATACAAATTTGGAGTCTGTAGTATCACGTGAAATGAACTCTAGAAAAAAACTTAATATTTACTTTTGAATTTACCTTACCTTCTTAATTCATCATTCGGAAGTTTTAAGTCAGCACTTCCAACTAACTCAAAATATAAAGCATTAAAGCATATGTATATTAATTACACCACAAATGTGAAGAAAATTGGAGGAAAAAACCTTTCTTTTAAGTGTAGTATTAAAATATCAGTAAAGAGACCCCTTTCTACATCCCTTTGATAAGACCAATGATAATTAAAATTGATAACATAGCTGTGCCTAGCATGGCCACAGTATTTGTAACAAACCATTGTGCTTCTTACTTGCACGAACAGCTTGTGAATTCAGGATGTATGCTGGAAAGAGATTTTGAAGTATGTGAAGACTTGAGTCCTGGCTCTGTCATGAGCTCCATGGTCCTAAATGAGCTACTTAACTCTGAGGTTAAAAATGTCCAGTGAGATTTCTGAGAGAGCAGTGAGATTCCAGTGAGAATCCAATGATGTAAGACACACAACAGCTTTTGCAGACGAATACATGTACAGTGCTGAAACGAATAATTCTATTCCATTAAAGAATTGTCAATTATTTTCTTGCATACTTTGTCTCTGGTACCTGCCAGACAAAATATTAAGTGACATTCCTAGCTACTCCAGACAAACACGTCCAGGCTTGGACAGCTTCTAAAACAAAGAATGAAGCGGTGGGTCTTTTCCAGCTTCCCCTGGGTTCTCAAGTTCAGCACAGCCTCCTCTGGACCCTGCACACCAAGCCCTCCAAGGGTCCTGTGGGTTCTGAGTGGCACCCAACAGGGGAGCTCTCTATACCAAGCATGGAATCCAAGGGATAGAGGCTGCCAGGCAAGGCCCTTCTGAACACCAAAGCAGAGGCAAAGAAGAAGGGATGATGTAGGAGAGCAGCAAACACAATGGGCCAGCTTTAAAAATGTGACTCATATTTCATCGGCAAAATTCAGACTCTGGATGCTAAAAGGAACAGTGTCTTTATCATGCCTCCCATCTTTTCATGATTTTGTTCGCTAACTCCCTGAAAATCAATAGTCCGATGGGAAATATTTCGTGGAAGCAAAATTAATATAAGCATTTATCCCACATTTAAATGTTCTCATATAAAAGAAGTTAGGTACATGGTTCACCCAGACGACACAGAGATGAACATAAAGACGAAGGCAGCTAGATATAGATTTGGAGATCCAGATAATTCTTACGTCTGTCTAGCCTCTCCAGCAAGTAATAAGAAACACTGGCTTTCTGACTACACCTTGAGAGAATTCAAAGTTCAATTCTCTTTCCCATCAGAACCCAGCGACACGCAAATGACTGGTTTCAGTTCTCTAAATCTCAGAATCTACAAAGAAAGTTAATATGTTAGGCAATAATTTGTTTTAACTGTAAATCATCCTTAACTATCACCTTAGGACTCTTTTTTTTTAAGTATATTTAAGCTATTTGACAAATTTCTGTGTTTCCTATGGTATAGGTTCTAAGTTTCACTTTTATATTCAGTTTATATGAAAAGAGTTGAAAAATACAAATATAAACTTATAGGAGAACGGTAAAACATCATTTTCTTTAGATAATACAAGGTACACTACAACTGAAGTCCAGAAATCTGTTTTCCAATTAAAAAAAAGAAACCTTAAACCTATGAGAATTTGCCAGTTACTTCATTTCATTAATTTAATTATTATTAATTTTTATTACTGTTAATTATTCTCCTTTCCCAAACTATTCACAATGGTGTCATCTCTAGGACATGCTGTACATTGGTAAGATTCTTAGAATAATTTGATTAAATGCTGATGCCGATGAACTCATCTAGCCAATCACAGAACTAAATCTCAACCCATGATTATTCCCGCCCACCACCAACCATATTTTGTAGGTCTGTTGTACAAATTTACTTCTACAAAACAATCAGGGAGCACTTAGTGGGCCCTTTTACATCATTAACATTTGATAATGATTTGACAACGCTTCCTTCTTAAAATCACAGTCTGTGGTTTGTGAAGCCGAAAGTCAGAAATAACCCAGAACCTCTGGGTATATAATACTGACAGAAAAACATCTATTTCCGAAGAGGAAAAGGGAAGGGGCGACATGAGAACAACTCCTTTACCTGCTGCACACTAGCGACTCTCATATACAAGTCCAAGACGATCAACACAGGCACGTGGACTTTTTTGCCTTGAAATAACTTGGAGGCTGGAAAAGAAGGGGGTGAGGGAAAAGAAGCAAAGTCACGATTCACTCACCCCTTTTGGGTCTGAAACGGGGGGTGGGGGGAAGCAAAAGAAGTGAGCGCAAGACCTTCCTAAAATCCTCAGCTCCTCTCTTCCCTAAGGAGAAGAGAGTCTGTGGCTTCTCAAAAGTCCAGGTTTGTGCAACTCCGAAGTGCGAGGGAGAAAGTTTGCAAAAGAGGCGGGGGGGGGGGGGGGGGGGGAAAGTTTCCTTGCGAATGATTACCGTGGTCGGCGTACGTGAACACCAGCATATCCTCCAGAATTTGGACCAGGGTCTCTATCTGTTTTCCTTCCTGGACATTGTTCAGTCTGACTATCAACTTCTTCAGAGTTTCCTCGTCCTCCTCCTCGCACCCCTGACAGTTGCCACTGGCCATGATGGACTCTGCTCCAAAGCGACCGTCCCTCCCTCACGAAGGCCGGCTGCGCCGGGAAGGGGCAGGGGCGCCGCCGGGGCTCGCGGGGACGAGCACAGCTCACTGCCCGCAGCCAGCGCTCCCCGCCGGCCCCATCCGCACCCACGCCCGCCTGTTTATGAGCAAGGCGGCGGCTCCCCGCCCTGCCCTCCCTCTCCGCAGCCCTCCTCCTCCTCGGCTTCCTCCTCCCCCACCCAGGCCCCAAAAATGAGCTCAGTGGCCTGCGCGAGGCTCTGCCGAGGTAGGGATACGCCGGGCAGAACCGGGGCGGGCCGGCGGGTCGCGGCTTGAGTTGGGCCCGTCCGGGGTGACCGTGACCGTGGCCCCCGCGCGGGCGCAAGCCCGGTCCCCGACCCCCGGAGAGCGCCGCCTCCCGGGACCGGATCCCGTTCGCCGCGGCGGTGCGGCCGGGAGTCCTGCTGGAAGAAACTGACTCAGCGCACTCCCGCGGAGTCCCCAGGCCTGGAGCCCCGCAGCCGTGGCGGGAGGGGGCGCGCGGTCAGCAGCCTGGCGGGCTACCAGCCCCGACCCTCCAGCCTGGGCTCCTGCAGCCCCGCGGAGGGTCTGCAAACTAGGCAAAATAAAAAATGAAAGCCTCCGCCTATCTCCAGATCTAAGAATAGAAACCTGGGCGTTGGGAAAGGAGGACACCGCCCAGTTGGCCCCTTTTAGGAAAACATGTTCTTTAGAGTTCCCCCTATAGGGAAATGAATAATTTCCCCCCAAGGATGGAAAGAGATTTTTGCAATCAAAATATGCCCAGCTAAAGGCTTTTTTCTATGGTCGTTGTGGCATTTGGTAGGAGAACAAATAATCCCCCCCCCTTGGTTATCTAGAGCTCTGATGGCCAAAAGTCCACTAAAATTAACTTTTGAAAATTTGAGTTTGCACTCCGTAGGGTCTTGATAATTGGGGCACACCGAAGAATAATCAGTTCTCAGCGCCGTTTAAAGAAAAACACGGGGTAAAGGAAAAGATGAAAGCAGAAAACCAGAAAAGGTGAAAGATACAAACTTCAACATTGATCCCTTGAAATTTAAAATTACTTATAAGTGTCTATAACCCTAAAGTTAAAAAAATAAAAAGAACCAAAGTAATGTGTTTTTCAGGAAGAGAAACCTAAGCAAGAGACACTGTAGACAAGGCTGAACAAAGATTATCTGTGGCCTTCAGATTATTTGTCCTGGGAGTCATTTACAAAGGAGAAAATTGGACTGAAACTTAGTACTTCACAATTTTAGATGGTTTGTTTTCACTCTCTTGCCTCATCTGATGATAATTCTGAAATGTGTGAGACAACTACTTACCCTTCTTTTGCTAATGAGGACATTGAGATACAGTGTTGATAAGAGAAAATTATTGTTTGAGTTCACAGATAGAAAGTTGAGAGCCATGACTTAAACCCAGGTAGATCTCCCAATGCCAAGCTGAAGGTTCTTCACACTCTACCACTGTAATCGAAATGAACGAGCCTACCCTAATATATGTTAGTAAAATTGCACATTCTAATTCAACCTCGATATTATGAATATGTTTTATTGTCATAAACACTTTTTATCTTTTATAGGCACATGCTAAAATTTACAGTCGAAATGATAGAATGGCTAGGATTTAATTCAGAGTAATCCAGTGGTGGAGAAAGGGGTGAAATGGGTGGAGGTAGAGATGAAATGATACCACTTTTGAAAGGACAAAGTGGGAGAATTGCCCAATTAGACATTGAGTCAGGACCTCTATTACCTTTGGTCAATTTCCCAGAGGAGGAGAAAGTGTATGACAACATCTTCCTATGAATTAGAAAAATGCATCTCTCATTCCAGACAGACACAGCCCTATGCCAGGGTGTACAAAGCAGGATTTGGGGTTCAGACTGAACCCATCCCTTCAGCCTGGTATCAGATACTAGGCATAGTTTGTACAATATATGAAGCAGTGTGTTGAGTCTTATTATGGTGCTATAGGAATTAATTGGCATATTAATGGCACAGCTATACAAAATGACCAATGAAAGAGCATAGAGAACCCAGAACCCAGAAACATACCCTTACATATATGGAAATTATATATGAGCAAAGTTGCATTGTATATTGGTGGGAAGAGAATGGACTATCTGATAAATGAAACTGAGGTCATTAGTTGTAGAAAAATATCAAATCATACCTCTTCCTCACACCATATTAAAAAATACATTTCATGTGGATAGAACATTTTTATATGAAAAATGAAACTAAATGCTTATGACTATTTTATGACCTTAAGGTAGGAAAAGATAAGACATAATCATCACCATCCATAAAGGAAAAGGTGGTTACATTCAAATACATTAAAATTTAAAATTCTGCCTATAAAAGGCTCCATCAACAAACTCAGAAGATGGACTGAGAGTGGAAGATTTTTGCAAAGCATACAACCAAAAAAAAGACTAATATGAATATGTAAAAACAACCTGGGCGGCTCAGTCAGTTGAGCATCTGACTCTTGATTTCAGATTGGGTCATGATCTCGGGGTCGTGAGATGGAGCCCCGCATCAGGCTCCACACTCAGCTTAAGATTCTCTCCTTCTCCCTCTGTCCCTCCCCACTCATGCTTTCTCTATCTTAAAAAGAAAAAAAAAATCACGAATAATAAAGGAAAAGATAGTCTAGTTTTTATATGAACAAAAGATATAAAAGGCAATTTACAGAAGAGAAAATATCATTAAACTTGTCAAAAAATGCCCAACCCAGTAATCAGTAAAGTGCAAATTAAAGCCATAACTGACATACTATTTCACACCCCTCAGATTAGCTAAAAATTTAAAGTTTGATGATACCAATGATTGGGTGGAATGTGGAGCAACCAGAATACGTATACATAACTGTAGAAGGGTAAATCAGGAAAATCACTTTGGAAACCAATATGGTAATATCTAGTAAAGCTGAAGATGTATGTATCTTAGGACCCAGCACTTTCTTTCCAAATTTAGGCCATGGAGACATTCTCACATATGCACAAGGAGAACTGTATTAAAATGTTCAGTGTGACATTTTTTGCTTATAATGAAAATGAAAACCACTTGAATATCCATCAACACTTACGTTACATATATTCATATAGTGGATTTTTATAAAGCTGTGAAAATTATTGAACTAGAGCTCCATGTATCAACATGACTAAAGAGCAAAAAATATAATACTAGGCTTTTAAAAAGTTACCATAGGATACATATTCTACTGCGATATATCAACACTCTAATGTTATAAAACATTCAACGTTGCATATACTTTAGGGATATATACATTTGTAGTAACAGTACAAAAATTATCCATGGTAATAATAAGTTGTAGCTAGTGGTTATGTCTGGGGAGAGGAAAATAGAAACATATCCAGGAAGAATTGGAGGCTACAATTATATCTGTAACTTTTTTTTTCTTAAGATTATTACTGGGTACATGGATACTCATTATATTATTACCTATATTCTATATTTCTAACTTATTTCATAATAAAAACAATCAGGTGTATGTTCAACTTCATTGGTGCTCAAAGTAATAAATAAAACAACAGATTAATTCATTTTACTCACCAAATTAACTAAGAAGTCTGAAATTTGGGTAGAAGTTTATATATTAGGAAATAAATTGTTCATAACATAGAAAGGTATAACATAAAATTATAGAATTTTGATCCAAATTTTGCAAAAATAATCAAAAAAGTACATGCCTAATGAAACTGCTGAAAGTAGATAAGATAAACACATGTGTAACAGGGGTTCTTGTTAGGTGATAGAATTCTAAGTGATTCTTAAAGTCTTTATATTTGTCTGTGTTTTTCAAATTCTCCACAGCAAATATGTATTATAACAAGAAATAAGGCAAAGTAATTTACAAAATATAATTTTTTAACCTTAAAAGTAGAAAACTTACTTGTAGAATATGACTCACCGCACTAATAAGTATAGGGCAAAGTATTTTATATGGCACAAGCAAAAGAGGAAAATTCAAACTGAAGTCCAGTGGACTTATTGGATATATGCTGTAATTCAAAAGTCTACTTAGCCCACAAATCATAACCCAAGTAATGTATCCTGGTTCTCAGAAATATTTCATTGATACTGTAAATTCCATGAGGGCATCTTGGATTTTGTTCTATGCCCACACTCCAGCAAAACAATCCCTGGCACAGAACAACCATTCCATGAATTTCTGGTACTTCGATGAATAACTGAATCAATGGAAATGGCAGACCAGAGGAGTAAAATCATCTTTCCAAAGTCATCACCAAAAGGCAGAACTGAACCGTGTGACATTGAGTTCTCAGACTCTCAGACCAGACTTTTTCCATCACTTTGTTTTTCTTAGGTGAGTTTCATTAAACCAGAGAGTGGATATCTAATCACTGAATTTACACTTACCCTTTATCATCTGTGCCTTATTTATACAGAAAGCAACTTTCTTTTCTGGCTTCTAAAGATAAAAATTACAGCTGTGCTCATGATGTGATATTCTCCTTCTATCAGTTGAAATAATCTCTCATTAAAGTAAAATCTGATTAACTGAGATTACAACAACAGAGTATTTGTAGTCTTCATGCTTGGTTTGCTCAGGAAAGCAGTTTCCCAAATTTATGTTATTATTATATCCTCATTTAAAATGATTAGAAGTGCATATGTATATTAAGAGAATCATAGAAAAACAGGAACAGTAGCATAGAAAACAAATCCAATATCTATTTCACCCAAAATAGATCATTGCCTAGATGATGCTGGGCATATCATAGTGATCAAAAATATTTCTTGGGTTAAATAAAATAAGTTATTGGTCATGGTACTTAATCTCTGCTGGTAAAATAACAAAAACAATGACATGATGAATCTTTATTATTACATTCTTTTATAGGAAAAAAGTGACTGGAAATTTCTTTTTAGGAGCAACATTGTTTTTACAACTCGATAACTAAATAGTATCTTTAAAATATAGTTTCATATCCCTTGCAAAGGTAGCTATAATATAAAGGCATATACATGCTTGAGTTCCAAATGAAGAGATATATATCAATCATATCTTTCACCACCAGTACTAGTTTCTGGAAAATTTAGATGACTATCCTAAGTGGATGCTTTTGTTTAAATCTGTTGTAAAAAGCACACATCTTCTTACATAATTAAAACTTTTATTGTTAAATTAGTTTACAGTAATTTTTTGAGATTAATAAGAAGGCAAATTTAGACTACAAAAATAAGACTATTTCAGGATATTCAGTCATTAATCAACAATTACAGTAGTCCCCCTCTATCTGCAGTTTTGCTTTCTACAGTTTCAGTTACCTGTGGTCAACTGCGGACGGGAAGCAGATGATCGTCCTTCTGACGAATCATGGGATGGTCAATAGCAGCCTAATGCTACGTCACATGCCTGCACCTTTCACCGCACTTCATCTAGTCCGTGGGCATCTTATCCTCTGACATAAGCACAAGAAGACAGGTGAGTACAGTACAATAAGATATTTTGAGAGAGACCACATTCACATGACTTTTATTACAGTATATTGTTATAACCGTTCTATTTTATTATAGTTATTATGCTAATCTCTTACTGCACCCAATTTATAAATTAAACTTTATCGTAGGTATGTATGTATAAAAAACACATTATACAGGCATACCTCAGAGATATTTCAGGTTCAGTCCAGACCACCACAATAAAGTGAATATTGCAATAAAGTGAGTCAAATTAAATTGTTTGTTTCCCAGTGCATATAAAACTTATGTTCATAATATACTGCCATCTAGTAAGTGCAATAGCATAATGTCTAAAAATACGTACATACCTTAATTAAAAAATACTTTATTGCTAAAATATATTTACCATCAGGGTGTCTGGGTGGCTCAGTTGGTTAAGCATCCAGCTCTTGATTTCAGCTCAGGTCATGATCTCAGGGTTATGAGAGTGAGTCCCATGTTGGGCTCCATGCTGGGTATAGAACCTACTTAAGATACTCTCTCTCTCTCTCTTTCTCTCTCTCAAAAATAAATAAATAAACAAACAAATAAAATGTGTTTACCATCATCTGAGCTTTCAGCAAGTCATAATCACAGATCACCATAACAAATGTAATAATAATGAAAAAGTTTGAAATGTTGGAGAATTATCAAAATATGACATGGAGACTGAAGTGAACAAATGTTGGAAAACTGATGCTGATAGACTTGCTCTTTGCAGGGTTGCCACAAACCTTCAATTAAAAAAAAGGTGCCTGCATGGCTCAGTCAGTTAAGCATCTACTTCGGCTCAGGTCATGATTTTGGGGTCCGGGATAGAGCCCCATGTCTGGCTCCCTGCTCAGCGGGGAGCCTGCTTTTCCCTCTCCCTGTGCAGCTCCCCCTCCTTGTGCTCCCTTGCTCTCTCTCATAACTAAATAAATAAAATCTTAAAAAAAGAAAAAGTATCTGAGAAGCACAGTAAGACAAGGTATGCCTGTATATAGTGTTCGGTATTATTGCAGTTTTAGCCATCCAGTGAGGGATAAGAGAGAGAAAGGAGGATTACTGTATTGTATGCCTACCGAGTTTGGGCTCTGCTTTGTGTATTAGGTACCGAAAAGACACACTCTCTGAAGTCACTCATAGTCTAGTGAAACCAATTTTCACACAATTGTGAAGCAATACAACACAGTAATTGTTCTAATGGGAGAAAGAGAAGGACTAAGACTGCATGGCAGAAGTTTGAGGATTGAAGAAATCATCGTGCATGCAAGGAGAAGAAGAGAGGGAACCCTGGAATGTGAGGAGTGAAAGGGGAGGAGTGTCCCAGGAGGTACAGTGATGGAGTGAGAGGGAAAGGGAGAGTGGAGGAAAGTATGTAAGAAGGGGAAGTGTTTACCAGTAGGTCAAGAGCAGGAAAGACTTAAAAGTACCCTTTGGATTGGGTAACACCGGAGAGGAAAGCAATTCTGCACACAGTGGTGAGCTCTAAAGCCCAGGGCAGTATGCACAGTGAGCTGGGAATGAGAATGCATTAAGTGTTTTACAAGTGGCATTAAACTTCAGTTATTGTTTCGGTATTAATGAGGTGTTAATTTTCATGTTGCAAGTCCGTAAGATGACTCAGAATCTAATTCTTGCCTCTGATTATCTCTGCATTCCAGTGTTACCTTTTCCCCTAAATTAGTGTTTCTTTGCATTTACAAGTAAAAATCCTGCTAAGAAAACATATTAAGTTGCTACCAACAGTTGGAAAATGTATTTGTTTTATTGCAAACCAGAAAAAGAACCAAGAGAGAAAAATATTGATACAGTTCCTTCCACCACAGAGGTATGTTGTTACTGGCAGCCAGAACATGGGATCTATAGAGGGGAGCTCCCAACTCCCACAAGAACTTGGGGAAAAAGTGAAGCATAAAATCAACAAAAGCAGATGAGACCAAACATAATACATTGAGATCATTTCAAAGAGACACCACTGCACTCAGATTAGCAATACTATTTACACGTAATTAAATATATTAACATATCTAAAAAACAAATGTATTTATCTGAAATGCATTTCCTGGTCAACCAGGAAAACACAGATAAAGAAAAAAACAGGCAAACTTCAGTGCTCATCCAGGAAAAGTCATTATTAAATAAATTTTGATAGAAAAGTGAAGCAAAGCACTGTTGGAGAGGATGTCTTGACCACTGGATTTTGGACCCTCTGATGAAGGTACCCTATTACCAAGATGAATGAATGAATGAATGAATGAATGAATGAATTCAACAGTTGTTTACTGAGTGTCTGTTATATAGGCACTAGGATATAAAAGTAAGTATAGAGTTTACAGTCTAGGGATGTCACAGCACTGGGTGGTAAGTATTGTAATGAGGGATGTATAGGTTACTATAAGAATACATTAAAAAGGGAAACTTTTTGGATAGAAAAGTAAGATGAGAGGGCGCCTGGGTGGCTCAGTTGGTTAAGCGACTGCCTTCGGCTCAGGTCATGATCCCGGAGTCCTGGGATCAAGTCCCACATCGGGCTCCCAGCTCAGTGGGGAGCCTGCTTCTCCCTCTGACTCTCTCCCCTCTCATGCTGTTTCTCTCTCACTCTATCTCTAATAAATAAATAAAATCTTAAAAAAAAAAAAAAAAGAATCACAACAGGTTTTAAAAAAAAAAAAAAGAAAAGTAAGATGAGAGAAGGCCAAACCCACTAAGAGCTCTGAAGCTGAGGTGGTCCTCAGGGTGTTTCTGAGTTGAGATAATGGCACTGGGTCTTTATTACTCCATGCAGACCAGTCATTGGATAGAAGCAATTTGGGAATGGAGAGTGCTAACCTTGTGTGAAAGAATTCTCTTCAGCTAAGATAATTCTGAGAAGGGAAAACAGCCGAGGGCCATCTGCTAACCATAGTCCCAGTAGCTGGCAGAATAAGCCTTCCAGTCCTCAAGGCAGATCTAATAGTTGAATTACAGCATAATTGCAAGAGAGGTAGAAGATAAAGCCGGGAAGGTGAGCCAAGGCCGCATCAGGAAGGGCCTTGTAAGTCAGGGACTTTGGATTTCACCCAAGAACAACAGAGTGGGTACTGCAGAGTTTTGCTTAAAATAGCAATGTACAAAGATTTGTGCTTTCAAGTGATCACTATGGCAGGGGTATTCTTTTAGGGTGGAAAAGAGATCTAAAGATCAAAACTGGAGGAAAAAAGATTGTCTGGAGAGTTGTGAAGGAATCAAGGAAAGAGATGATGGTAGCCTGAATGAGGCCATGGCAGTAAGGACGGATTTGATGGATAATGGATTTAATGGATTTGAAAGAAATTTTGGTCACAGAATAGATTGGATTTGGCTATTAATTTGATGTGAAGGTACAAAAGAGGAAATATGAAATTTACCAATTAAGCGAGGGCAGTGCCATTTATCAAGCCAACAACCACCAGAGATGGAGCAAGGCCCGGGGGGTGGGGGTAGGGGGGCAAGGAACAAGTTCAATTTTAGAATCATAGATGTTACATATCTGCAATAACATACAAGTAGTAAGCGGTTATACCTACAGGTCAAGAGCTAAGAGGAAAATGTGGGCTATAGATAGGTTTCCTTCCGACTTAAAAATAATAAATGACCCAGAGCAAAAAATGAAATCTTTCAGAGAAAAAAAAAATGCTATAGGGAAGCAAAAGAACACTTGGGACAAGAAAGGACGTGTCCAAAAAAGATGATAAAGAGTAGCCAAAGAGTTAGGAGGAACGCATATGGAGAACAATGAATGAGAGACCAGGGAGACAATGGACAAGTGTGCTGCCACGTGTTCACATTCGCAGCAGGGAGATTGGTGGTTCCCCTGCCAAGAGCTATTCCAGGAAAGTGGTGTGGGCTTAAGCCAGACCACAGGGGCCAAGAGTCAGTGAATTCAACTCAACATTCAACTCTGGCCAAGAGAGCATATATCCTGGAGATGGTATTGGGGTGGCATCAAAGAGTACTGTACTTTGTATTATCTTACGATACAGCAAGTTAGAGAAAAAGGCTGAGGAGATAATCTATTGAATGAACTCCAAGTGGAGGCCCCATGGGCATGTGACCTAGAATATAAATAACAGGGTTGGAATTAACCTTAGGAAGGTTTTGAAGTAACCTAAAGGAAGGAAGAAGGGGTACCGGTGGAAACAGGTTAAGTGTGTAGGTGGAGTAACAGGAAATCAGAGTTCTACTACAAAAGTAGGAGGTGAGTGAGATCATTTGTGAGCATGAAGGATCAGGGAGATAATGGAGCTGGAAATTGGAAGAAAGAAAGTTTTGAATTTGTGTTGAAGGGGAAAACACCTTAACTAGGTAGCCTATTGCTTCTAAACATTTAAATCACCTAGTCACTTTTCTGATTTCATGCTCATCGAGCAGTTAGTATTACGTTGACTTCCCTGTAGTTCTCTCAAAAAACCTGAGTTATTATTATGGTGGTTGTTATTATTACAGGAAAGAAATGCACTATGCAGGATGATATGCGTATTCTGGTCCATACACCAGTTATATTTATTACTCTAAATCAGTACATTAACATTTTTGTTTTAAACTACTTGGAAGGAATGGTGAGTTTGATTTACGTGAATGTCCTTGAACACGTTCAGTGAGAATGTGTTGACTATAGGGGGCAAGTATCTGGGCCCTCAAGTCCAGGGTCACATGGGACTGTGCCAGGTTTGCCATGCACTCTGGGAGAAGGCCTCTTGGAGGACAGCCAACTAGACTATCCCTGTCTTGACTGTTCCTCTGTCTTGAATTTCATGTATTGTATTAAGCTTTCCATTATCAATTATGGGACAACCCAAAACTAGAGCCAAACTAGGGTAAATAGACCTGAAAGTATCACAACAAGATATAGAAAACAGCTCAGGTCAATTCCAAAAGGAAAGAATCAGAAAGGGAAAATTTTGATAGAAAACAGAATAAAACTTCTGATGTAATCAGAGTCGAGGCAAACATCTTCTTTAAAAGGCACATCAGTTCATCCCTTTATTTTCTCATTCAGTAAATATTATTGATCACCCCCTACCCACTGGGAAGATGGTATGAGCAACTAAGATTAGCTCCATTCCTTGCAGTATTTGCTCCAAATTCTGTTCAGATGAAAGGTTTGCAGGGGGAATAAAAGACTAGAACAGCAAGCATATTAAACTGTGTCAGTCTCTTACTGACAAGTTTCTGTGACTCAATCCAACTGTTGAATAATTGACAGATTAACCAAAAAATCTTGTGCTATATTCACCATAGAAAACAATATTGAGGTACTAAAGAATCGTTTTGAAAGGAGATTGCATTGCTTAAAAGAAAGTTGGATAAGGCCTCAAGGAATTATGGCCTTTATTTTTCTTATGTGAAGAATAAACAGAAGAGAATGAGAGAGGACATTTATATACAGTGTTGCAACTGAAAGATAGATCTCACTAAAAATAAATACAATATAATAATAAATTAATATAAACATCAGGAGTGGGATTTTATCATCAAAATGTATTGCATCCTTTGGGGATATTACAACAAGGTCTCTAGACACAAGGTTAAAAAAAGGAATACTAAAAAAGTAAGTAACAAGGGATATAGGACAAAAACACACATTTCCCCATATTCCAAGTAGAAATCTCTGGCAAGAATAAGAAGTAGAGATGAAAGAGAAACAGAATTTCTGCTAGCTATAAAAGCTAAGTCAGGTTTTTTTATTGTTAGGCCTTACACACACACACACACACACACACACACACACACACACACACACA
>NW_027397089.1:243878-363445 GCF_003265705.2 Callorhinus ursinus
ACACACACACACACACACACACACACACACACACACACACACACATTCTGTCTATAAATGACCCTAAAGAGGAGTAAAAAAATTTTAAAAGACTAACATCTTAATGCCCAAAGCACTTGCTACAGCAGAAACAAGAAACAGAAGAGAAACCACACCTTGCAAATGTAGAACTATGTGAGTGAGTGATTTTCTAGTATGTGATATTTCTTCATACTTCTGGCTCAGGGACATTATGGAAACATCCTGGGTAGAGCTTAAAGCCATTTTCTTCAGTGTTCAGCAACGATTATGTAGGGCTGGAAGGATTTCTTTCTACAGTTTAGATGGCTACGTAGGAAATTAAAAGAGGGATGGCAGTTGGAAATGAAGGGAAATAAAATTTACTGAGCACCTACAAATCCTACTTTACTCAAGACTTTTTACATATATGACATGTTTAAGTTCAACATCACTAAGAGGCAGCTATTACTCCTATTTTTTAAGAAATAGAGTTAGAGAAGTTACACATTGTCTAAGTAAGAGGGGAAGCTGGTATTCAAACACATAGTTTTGTAACTTGGAGATAGTTCTCACCAGGAAGGACTCTGTACAGACAGAAAAGTAATACCAAACAACGTGGCAGGTTTGGGGTCCAGATCATAATTGCAATCATTAAAATTTTCTTTGGCTAAGAACACATCAAAACCTCAGATAAGAGTCTCTTTGACTTTAACTCATGACTTAGAGACAACAAAATGAGACTTGTTCTAAAACTCAAGATCGAAATTTGGATTCCTACACATCATAAAATATAACCCACATTCTGTTGGCCACTTCAGACTAGGAATCCACAGAGACTCACAGCAGGCAAATAGCAGTGTTCAGGAACTGTCCCCCATATTCTTCCAAATATGCCTGGGGTCCCCAAGATATTTACCTCATGTGTCCCTCAGTGTATTACTTGGACTACCAAGCAGGATTTAACTCTTTTTTTTTTTCAACTCTTCATTGACTGGACTATAAACTCCATAATACTCCATGAGTTTTTCCTCACTCTTGAATCCCCAGAGTTTAGTCAAGTTCCTTAATTCATGAAGACAGTCAATAAATATTAAGTGAAGAAGGAATTGCCCCTGTTTCTGATATAGCAAAAGCAAGAGGACTAATGCTGACCACATGACTGAGGATACTGTGGGCCACAGTTTTGGGACTCTGCCTGAGCCAAGGAGACCATCTCTAGTCCCTCCAAAGTGGGAGGCATGTCCTTTGACTGTGGCCAAATTCTCCTGATACCAAAGCTGTTGATGCCCTCAGGATGCAGCGAATACTGGATAAATGATATCATGGTATTGTGACTTTAGTTTTTATTTACCTGATTTCTGTAGTCCTCTTGTCTTATGCTTCAGTCTAAAGACCAGTCCACATGACAGATTCTGCACTGTTCTCTGAAATATCTCACACCTCTAAATTTTGTCCCACTACCTTTGAAATAACCCTTTTTCCATAGTTCTTTTTTCCTCTTATAATGATCATTCTTAAGCTTATTACATATGTACGTGTTTATTACATGTAAGCTTTTAAATGCATGCATATGTATATATTTATGTGTATATAATATGTAATAACATATAGTACACATTGCATGTTTATTATATAGTCTATAATTGTATATTGATATATGGTATATATACCACATAATACACGATATAAATAATTTATAATTATATTTAATTTATTATTTATGCCTGTGTATGATACATGTATATATACATGTATATCATATATATAAGAAAGGGAAAAGAGAGGAAAAAACTAAATACAGCACAGTGTGTTTGGGGTTTTAATTTCCAGATGTTCGTTTCTAGAAATTGGTGCCCCCCTTAGCTGGTACTTGAGGGAAATAGTTCTGATCTTCTTTGCCCATCTGCATTATTTATGAATCCTGTATCTAAACAGGATTATTTACATCCTGGGTCATCTGGCCCAAATTATTACCTAGGTAAGTCAAGAGGTAGCAAGATGTTGTAATTGTCATCATTGTTGGAAATTATGTTGGATTTTTGCTCTCAGTATTTTTCCTTCCACTTCCCATTTCTAACTGGTTATTTATGCTCTTTGTGTTTCTTGCCTAAGATTTATGGGCTCAGAGAGAAGATTCCTTCCCAGTTTTTGTTATTCTAAGGCCTGTCCTATTTTAAAATATTAAGCTAAATGCTAATGGAAGTGAGGTGTTATTTGTGGGGGGGGGAGGGGAAAGGGAGTAGGGTAAGTAAGATTTCCCTAAGATTTAAAAAAATGTCAAAAGTGAAGGGTGAGGGAGCCAGAGCTGGGGGGGGGGGGGCAGGGGAGGAGGGAGAGAGAGCAGTGATCAGGCTTCAAAGTAAATTCCCTCCAGGAGTGACCAGGAGAGCTGGGCTCTGGTCAGGAGACTCCTAGGAGCAGCTCAGATTCCTGAACCCCTTCGGAGTCCAAGAGCAGGGATCAGCAGGACTTCTGCAGGCTTGGGCTAGGAGTAGCACCAAAAGGACCCCAGAGGTCTTTCTGCCATTTCCTGGATCACATAGAAACCTCTCTGATTCTGTGCAATCAGAGGGAAGGATCCAGCCCCTAAATCACAGAGATTGAATTTCCTGCCATCTGGTAGAACTAGAGTTTGGAATTAGAATTCAATTGATTTAAAGAACATAAAGACAGTCATAATGTTTGCACACTCGAGTGTGCCATCCGAGACTGGTCCTGCTATTATTTTTTAAATTTTAAAGGCAAAAATTCCTTAATGCATCTGCAATGAACTCATTCATTCAACAAATATTTACTGAAGAACTTCTAAGCGCCAGGCGTTTGGGACAGAATGGTGAACAGGGTGCGGGGGCCAGGGCTTGCAGCCTAGCGTCAGGGTAAACTAGTAAATGGAATTAAGTACAGAGTGCTAAGAATAATGATAGAGCAAGATAGGTTAGGGGAGAGATAGGAGACCATTTAAGTCAGGCTTAGGGAGCAGACATGAGAATGTTCCTCCTGGAACAGGCTTACATGGGAGAGAGAGCAGTGAGTCCCGTATGGTGCTCAGAAGGCGAGACAACATGGAGCTCCGGGTGGGGAGCTGCGAGAAAGGAGCCCAGAGAGGTCACTAATGGCTTTGAAAGCAGTGTGAAGGGACTTGGGCTTCCAAGTGATTTCTCAAACTTTTCATATCTAGTACATATTTTCATCAGGTTTCTAAGGAGGTTTTCTTTCTTCCATTGCATTTTGTACCCCTAAGTGGCTACGGCAACTGATGCAGCCAGAAAAGCCTCTCTGATTTGCAGATTTGCTGGTTTGTATCTCCACTTCTCTCCCAGCTGCGCTGTGCAGTAAACATTGATGGAAGTTTTATGAGTCACAGGTGGTTTTCACCAGAAAAGGGCAGTTTGTAATCTGGCTATGACCTGAAAAGGGCCCCTCCTTGCACAGGATTCCTTCATCTTGGTTTTGCTTCCTTTGTCGCAATATTGAACATCCCCAAGATTGCAGCAGCTCAGGTCTGCTTCTGTGTAAAATAAGGAAGGGAAAAACTGCTTCTACTTTCAATTTAGGTTTGTCATCACCTTTTAATATTTTGGTTCTGAAAATAATCTTCCACTAAAAAACTAACCAGATTAACTGATGTACTAAACTAGGCAGAAGCCTTACCACCCATGCAGAACGACACAGGCCCAGGCAACACAGGGCTCAGCACTGGTGGGTGCTTTGTTTCAGAGCAGCATAATATAAGCCCTCCTACAGTGAAAATCTGACGTGGTCATATCTGTTTAAATCTTCTTCCAACTGTGTCACCAGCACTTGAAAAGTTGAAGACAGCTTAAACATTAACTTTCAAGTCACTGGTTAAAATGCAAGGAGTGTCGCCTTACCCATCACCAAAAATTTCCATTTTCCAAGGGCTGGAAAGATTCCAATGAATGCTCTACCTGCTCAAGGCAGTTGGATAAACAAGCCATGATTTGCAGCTGAGTTTATATTCACAGCGTGCAACAGAATTGTAGCTTAAAATTTAAAGAAAGTTCCAAATGTTTGAGAGCACACAAGGGATGCAAACAGAGACCTCAAACCTCCTGAGTGGCAAGAAGCAAACTGGGGGAAAAAAAGAAAAAAAAAAAAGGTCAACCTCCACAATAGTATCCTAGCCAGCTAGAGAGTAAAATTAACTCACAAGGTGATAATGGTTTTGTGTTCGTTTAGCTTGATAATTTATCTAATACTTTGTTACATTTGAACTTTACCAGCTTGGGTGAATCCTATCTGGGATCCATGATGTGGACTGCTAAAGAGTTTATGTAAATACCATATTTTCCCTGCTCTGTAATGTACAGCAGTGCCATCCACCAGGTCTTCATCACATAGGCCTATGCTACGCAATCATGCCTAATATCCACTAACACATGGTCTGGACTTCTGGGAGCAGACGAGGCAGCCCGTGTGAGGGGCCTGTGTGGACATAGATGTTTTATATGTTATGGACATAGATGTTTTATATGTTTGCATCACACAGCAGAGCTAGATCATTAAGCATTCAATCTTGTCTCTTACCCTGGAAGATGGCCAGAGTGTGTGATGGCTCCCACCTCAGTGATACATCTGAAATCAAAGAGTAGCTAGTAAGTTTACAGTTTTGAAAGCAGTAAGTTTACAGTTTTGTTGGGGTCACTGACATAACTTAGCTACTCTTTGATTTCAGATGTATCACTGAGGTGGGAGCCATCACACACTCTGGCCATCTTCCAGGGTAAGAGACAAGACTGAATGCTTAATGATCCAGCTCTGCTGTGTGATCCAAAAGTGCAGCTTCCAACCACAATTACTTGTGACTTCACTGTGACTCTCCTCACGGGAGATCCATTTAAAGCCAGAGTTTGAGGAAAGCATCACTGTAATCTCTTACATTAATAAGCACTGGGGAAAAAGGGGGAAAAGATCTTTCATTCCAACAAAGTCATAGGCTTTAGAACACCTGGGCAAAACAAATGGAAGCCAGGGGTTTATAGAAAAGCAAGCAAAGAAACTGCTAAGATAGACTTAAATTAAGAGATGAATGCTGTATAGAAATAATTATATTAGAATATCATTAACGTCTGAGTTTTATTAAAAAGGAGCATTCTATAAAGCTGAATTAAAATACAGAGCTCTTGATTAAACCAAACCCAAGAAATTTCTTGAGACTAAGGATGTAAAGAAAGATCACAAAATAACATACTAGTCACAATGCTCATCTGTACTATATCTGACTAAAATACATAGGTTTGGAGATTATCATTTACCTGGAAATTATCATTTACCTGAAGTTTTTGAAGACAGTTTTACAAAAATGGATCTACTGGTGACATTTAAAAAATACTTAAAAACCTCAAAAGGTATTCGTCCACAGTCCTTTGATGAAATTAACAGTAACAAAAAATAACATGGGTAAAACATCCAGAATAATATCTAAAATATGCTTAAAATGGTTGTGGTCATTGTTTATTTATATAAGCCTGGCATAGTTCCAAGAAAAACTAAGGTTTATATTCCTATGTCATTTGGCAAAGGCATATAATTCTTTACATTCATATTAGTATAGATTACATTATTGAAGACTGAAAACATCATAAACAAAGCATACTTGTATGAATAGGCACCTAGATTTCTTTTTATTGGCATAACTCTTACAGTAAAGTTTTTTTAAAATTTATTTGCTTTCTTCTAAAGAGAGAGAGAGAGAGCAAAGTGGGGAGGTGCAGAGGGAGAAGGCAAGAATCTCGAGCAGACTCCCTACTGAGAGCGGAGCCCATCGCAAGGCTGAATCTCATGACCTGAGCTGAAATCGGGAGCTGAACATTTAACTGCCTGAGCTACCCAGGTGCCCCAACTGTAAAGTTTATACTAAAAAAGAACAAGCAGATTACCAATATTTTAGAAACATTTAACTAAGCAGTATTGGCAATTCCTACTCTTATAATTAGGAAGCACTTTACTAAACATCACTTAAAAAAACAAACTCATAAATTTGGGAATAGAAATATGTATCCTTAGTGTGGATCATAATCAATAGGGAAACCTTAGAGACATTCCTATTTATTTATTTATTTGTTTATTTAAGTTTCTATTTAAATTCCAGTTAGTTAATGTACAGTGTAATATTAGTTTCAGTTGTACAACATAGTGATTCAACACTTCCACACAACACCCGGTGCTCATCACAGCAAGTGCACTCCTTACTCCCCATCACCTATTTCCCCCACTCCCCCACCCACCTCCCCTCTGGTAACCATCAGATTGTTCTCTATAGCTAAGAGTCTGTTTCTTGGTCTGCCTCTCTTTTTTTTTCCTTTTGCTTATTTGTTTTGTTTTAAATTCTACATATGAGTGAAATCGTGTGGTATTTGTCTCTCTCTGACTGACTTATTTTGCTTAGCATTATACTCTCTAGATCCATCCATATCATTGCAAATGGCAGAGATTTCATTGTTTTTTATGGCTGAGTAATATTCCATTGTGTATATATACCACCTCTTCTTCAACCATTCATCAGTCAATGGACACGGGCTGTTTCATCAAAATAAAAAGCTTCTGCACAGCAAAGGAAACAATCAACAAAACTAAAAGGCAACTTAGAATAGGAGAAGATATCTGCAAATGACATATCTGTTAAAAAGCTAATATCTAAATATATAAAGAACTGATACAACTCAACACCCAAAAAACAAATAAGCCAATTAAAAATAGGCAGAAAACATGAACAGACATTTTTCCAAAGAAACGTACAGATGGCCAAGAGACATATGAAAAGATGCTCAACATCACTGATCACCAGGGAAATGCAAATCAAAACTGCAATGAGACATCAACTCACACTTGTCAGAATGACTAAAATCAACAACACAAGAAACAACAGCTGTTGACAAGAATGTGGAGAAAGGGGAACCCTCTTACACTGTTGGTAGGAATGCAAACTGGTGCAGCCACTCTGTAAAACAGCATGGAGGTTCCTCAGAAAGTTAAAAGCAGAACTACCTTATGATCTAGCAATTGCACTACCAGGTATTTACCCAAAGAGACATTCCTATTTATTTAAACAAGCTTGTTGATAAAACTTTTTTATAGTGCACCTCCCTTATTGTAGGTATTGTAATGGGTGCTGAAGATTCAAAAAAGGAAAAAAGAGAACAGACTCTCAGGGAACTCAGAATCCCTTATTATTTGCTATCAGAAGCATACTTTGATGTCTAATGAGGAAAACAGCATCATTTAACATTCTTTTGTAAATTTTGGAGAAAGCGTAAGATAAACAGAAACAACAAAAAAGTAACTATTTGAGTTTCATTATTTGCAAGTAATATATTCATGAGTCTAGAAATCTAAGTGAGTGATCACAAATCTCTTAAAATTACTAAGAGTTTATTAAGAGATGAAATTAAAGGTTTATGTTAAAAATTAGTTTATAGTACAACAGTAAAGACTTTGTAAACACAATAGGAAAAAAAGTTTAGGGCGCCTGGGTGGCTCAGTTGGTTAAGCGACTGCCTTCGGCTCAGGTCATGATCCTGGAGTCCCGGGATCGAGTCCCACATCGGGCTCCCTGCTCAGCAGGGAGTCTGCTTCTCCCTCTGACCCTCTTCCCTCTCGTGCTCTCTATCTCTCATTCTCTCTCTCTCAAATAAATAAATAAAATCTTTAAAAAAAAAAAAGGAAAAAAAGTTTAGATAAATAGCAATGAAACAATAAATGGAAAAAATCCAAAAAACCCAAAAAACCCAGATTGCTCTAACAAGAAATGTGTACAGGGTCTATTAAATACACAAATACACATACACACACTCAGAAAAGACCGTTAAAATTACTAAAATAGATGATGAGATTGGAGTAAATGTTTTTGTTTCTGAATAAAAAAATTAAATAATAAAGATCTGTGAAGATATTAATTCAACCCAAATGAATTTACAAATATAATCTCAATCAAAATGTCATTGGTTTTATTCCATTAGTGGAATTAAACATGTTTCTAAAAGCACTAGAAAAATAAGTTTGTGAGAAAAAAACTAAGAAAAATTTGAAAAAAGGAAATTATGGGAGATTTGTCTTATTAGACATTAAAGTATATTATAAGGCAAAAATAATAGAAGAGTAGAAAATCATTGCAAATATTGTTAGACAATGAGACAATTGATTCAAAAGAGAGCTTAGTGGGGCACCTGGGTGACTCAGTCTGTTAAAATACCCATTCTTAATTTCATTTAAGGTCATGATCTCAGGGTCATGTAATTGAGCCCCACAACAGGCTCTTTGCTGGGCATGCAGCCTGCTTAAGATTTTCTCCCTCCCTCTCGCTCTGCCCCTCCTCACTCATGCTCTCTCTCTCTCAAATAAATAAATAAATAAACAATAGAGAGCTTAGTGTATATGAGAGTTTAGAAGTAATCAGGGAAACATCGTGAATCAGTAGGGAAGAAATGGACTATTAAATAGTTCTGAAGAAATTAAAATTATTGAAGGAGAGTATCAAGTTTATTTCTTACAATGTATATCACAATAAATTCCAAATGGATTATGGAGCTATAATGTAAAAATTTAAAATGCAGAAATACATATATATGTATATATATTTTTTAAGTCTACTATAGAAAGGAATATTACATTTAATTGAATCTTTAATTTTTTTAAATCCTGTACACAAAAATACACTAGAATTTTATTTGGCAACAGACAGAGAAAATATATTTGTAAAATATATGGTGGGTAAGAGGGTAATGTCCTTTTTTTCTTTTCTCTTCTTCAACAATGTATTAACTTGAGCCAACAATGTGTAGGAATTGAAAATGCAATGACTAACAACATAGACTTGGTCTCCAGGGTTGCTGCTACCACAGGGTATCTCAGGGGAAACTGGAGAAAAAAGGTGCCCCCTGTTGGCAAATTGTGGAATTAAGAAGGGCTGGATTTCAAGCTCTCCTGGCTCTTCTCATTTGCTGCCCCTGGGCAAAATGCAGGTATAGCCCTATGTGGGGACTCTCCAGTTGCTCTGTACAAACAGGCAAAAAGGTCAACTGAACAATTCCCATATGATGATGCAAGACAGAACAGAGTAGGGAGTACTTAACCTGAACTGAGGAGTCTAGAGAGGCTAGCTGAGAGAAATGGCAATTACACTGAGAACTGGAGAATGAACAAGATCTACACATAAATACAGAACAGCATATTTGCAGGGGCGCCTGGGTGGCTCAGTTGGTTAAGCGACTGTGTTTGACTCAGGTCATGATCCCAGGGTCCTGAGATCAAGCTCCGGACCCATTTTCCCTCTGCCCCATCCCTGCTTGTGTTCTCTTTCTCTCTTAAATTAATTAATTAATTAATTCCTTTTTTTAAAAGATTTTATTTATTTATTTGACAGAGAGAGACACAGCGAGAGAGGGAACACAAGCAGGGGGAGTGGGAGAGGGAGAAGCAGGCTTCCCGCGGAGCAGGGAGCCCGATGTGGGGCTCGATCCCAGGATCCTGGGATCGTGACCTGAGCCAAAGGCAGACGCCCAACGACTGACCACCCAAGTGCCCCTAATTAATTAATTCTTAAAAAAAAAAGAGCAGCATACGTGCCAAGGCAAGATCCTCATTTTGTAAAGAACTCTTGTGACCAATAAAAAAAATGGCATCACAAGATAAAATTAGGCAAAATACACTAAAATTCATAGAATTTGAATCAGAGAACATAAACAATCACTTATCCTCCTAAATAATCAAAGAAATGCAAAATGCAAATTGAACCATCAATTGAGATATCAGGTTTCTTCTATAACCTTGAGGATACTTGACAGTTTGTGTTAAGAGCCCTGAGAAAACTGATACCCTTTATTCAAGTAACTTCACATATCAAATAATAATAATAGTAATGCAAAGATATAAGTATAAGATTATGCATTTTCAAACATTATACCATCAACTTATAAATGGATAAATAAAAAGGGGTATATCCAATGGAATAAAGTTCTAAGACATGCTACACCAAGGATGATCCTTGAAAACATACTAATTGAAAGAAGCCAGTCTCAAAGATCAGGTAGAGTAGTGGTGGTTGCTTAGGGTTGGGGGGCAGGGAGGGAATGAGATGGGTGAATTTTCATCTCTTATGATGAAAATGTTCTAAAATTGACTGTGGTAATGGTTGCACATACTCATAAATATTCTAAAAACCACTGTATTACACATTTTAAATGGATGAATTGTACAGTATGTGACTTACATCTCAATAAAGATTTTTAAAACATTATAGTATGTCTGATAGCAAATAAAAGAAAAAAACTAATATCCAAGAAGTTTTTAAATGATTAGACAATATCATGGTAGAAGTATAAGTTGGAATAGTATATGTAAAACACCGCATAATATGATGTTAAGGTGTAAAAAATATATTATTAAAATCCATTTATATCTGGGGCACCTTGTTGGCTCAGTCAGTTAAGCATCAGACTCTTGGCTTCATCTCAGGTCATGATCTCTCAGGGTCGTGGCACTGACCCCGTATCAGGTTCCGCACTCAGCACAAAGTCTGCTTGAGATTCTCTCTCCCTCTCCCCCTGCCCTTCCTCCTGCTCATGTGTGCACACACTCTCGCTCTCTCGCTTTCTAAATTAAATAAATAAATCTTTAAAAAATATCTACTTATATCTATTATATAGCATTGACATCTAGTTATTTTGGGATATAGGCATTTGTGGGTGATATTATCTCTTCTGTTTGTTGTTGTTATTCATTAAAACTCTTCTGTAGCATAGACTTCTCATTATTTTAACAACGAAAGGAAATGACACATTAGGAAAGACTAAAACAAATTTGTAAAATTTAAGAAAATGCCCCAAACTGAACTTCTGGAAGAAAACTATCGGACCTGGAAGTTAGAATAATATAAGTTAGAAGCTCACTGTGTTTCTTTTCTGTTTGTTCCCTTTTTTTGGTGAAAATGTGTGTAATATTTTACACAATTAACTTTGTGCCCTACACTTCCTGTGGTGAACCACGAGCTATTTAAAACTTTCTTTCATATTAGTCATTCAGAAGATAAGGAAGCTGTTTACAAATGATATACAGCTCTAAAAATCCTATGTTCTTCTTACAATTTCAATGTAAAAAAATAGGAGGGGGTGATTCAATCAGTACTCAATAATAAGATTTCTAAGCCGTTGATTCACTTAGAAATGAAAAAGAAATGTAAAAAAACTACTAAAAAATTCTTAAAACCAGGATACAACTTTTAGAAGTATTTAAGCTGATCTTCCTCCCGAAGTCTGGAGTTTAAGCAACTTAGAAGCAATCTTTTCTAAAATCAGCTTCACCTTTTCAAAATGGAAAGAACACATTGTGGTTATGTACAGAAATATCTATAATTTAATATGTAGGACTGAAATAACAAAATGTCTATTATTTGCTTTGAAATACTTAAGCAATAGGAAAGAAAAGGAAAAATGGATGGATAAAGCAGATGTGGCAAAACTTTGATAATTATTAACTTTAAGTTATTGATATATTTAGGCTTACTGTACGTTTTGAAGGTCTTTATAATGAAATATTTTTTGAGTGGAACATTTTAAATTTCTTAAAAAATATAAATATAACCTAAAGTAAAAGATCAATAGATTACACAAAGCAAAGAGGAAGCTTACAAATCTTAAGTTAATATAAATGTGCTAAAGACACTTAAATTCACCTTTGGCTCCAAACATCAGTAAGCCATCTGGGAAAAGAAAAAAGCTCAACTCCATATTCAGTTGTAAAATCGGAGCAGGAGACTTTATATTGTCCTGAGAGGTAAAACTCTGACCAATGGGTATAAACTCAAGGAAGACAAATATTCCAGCGATGTATGAATAATTTCCTTTGGGAAGTTGTAATTTACTCACCTGCTAGACATTCTCTCAGAAAGGCAGTTAGAGGAAGATTTCAGGCATCAGTTGTGGGGCTAGACTAAATAAAACTCCTTAAAGCTAACTTTATTATTCAACCAAAGAGTGAGGCATGATAACAAGCTGGTTGCTAATTCCATGGTTCTGGGGCCAGTCATGCTCAACCTCTAGGTGCCTGTGAAATAGTATCTATCTCTCAGGGTTGTTGTGAGGATTCAATGATAAAATATACATAAAGCATTAGAACAGTGCCTGGCTTATAGTAGGCACTCATCAATATTAAACTTTATTGCTATGATTAACCTCGTAAGCTTTGGAGTCAAACATCTGCTTTGTAGCCCCAGCTCTACCATTTACTATACTTTGTTTTTAATATCTGACGATTTCAGTTTCCTTAAATCCTTTTACACTAAACACTGAGTAGCAAGTGCTAAAATTCACTAAGTAATGTGCACATGATACAAGATTGATTTAATAAATGACATTTATCTTATTACAGTAGTAATGACATTGTTTCCTCCATATCAAAATTTCTATGATTCCAAGAAAAAGTTACTGAATGATATTATTTTAAATTTCATTTCCAACAATGTTTCTTTTGAACTTACTATATATTGTGCTTGGAATTTACTTTGAGGATATAAAACTTACTGTGGATAGCATTTGCTGAGAGTCACATTGGCCATTAGCAGAGCTGAGGAACTCTTTGATTTTTGCTGGCTGGAACCTCCACCAGAACCTGTCCACTGACTGGCCACCAAGGTCACAACAGGTGATTTATTCTTTCCAGAACATCCACATCTCGTCACCAGGAGGCTCTTCCAGAAGTAAAATTTTTGTGGCATTTATGACTTTTTTAAGATTTTTGGAAGAAAAGAAGGTAAAATATGAGTATTGCAGCATTTTTTTAACAAAGAAGTTGAATGTTTGATTTTTAAACTATCTTCCTGCAAGGCTGTTGGTTCATTGTATAAAAATAGCACCAGCAAGTGCAGTATATTGCAAAATTAAGGTAGTATTGTTCTTTATCTGACACATACAACTAACAAACCTTTCTCTACTGCCAGTTATTTCCAATGGAAAGATTATTTAAGCATTTTGACCCCCATCCAGGGATAGATGTAAGCTTAAGGTTTAAGGTAACAATGTCATCCTCGAATTACATAATTTTTATAACTAGTTTTTAACCAAAGATAATTTCGGGCTTCTGAATATTATAACTGGAGCATAAAAATCAGAGGGTGTTGCAAAACAGATGCATATTGTGTTTTTCTGCAATCATTATAAAGTTAAGGGGTATTTTCTTCCATTAGCATTGTTGCAAGTAGTTTCTTTCTCCACTGGTATTGCTAATAGTTGCTATTTTAAATCTTCTGCGTACCACTAATTTAAGACAACTATGCTAGATTAAGTTGTTTCACACTATTTAGGGGTTCCATTTTCACTTCTCAATAGATTTTACTATTTCTCATATGCTTCTTCACTCATTAATTCATCCAGTTCTGAAGGATTACTGAGTGCTATCTTGATCAGCCAACCATCTTCATAACAAGATTTGTTGACAAGTCCTGGATTTTCTGCAAGAGCTTCATTAATTTCAGTTACTTCTCCTGATAGAGAATAGAGTTCACTAGCAGCTTTCACCCTTTCCAAAGCACCAAACTCATCTTGTTTGTTCAGTTTTGTCCCAACTTCAGGCAGACTACAGTAAACAACATCTCCCAGAGCTTCCTGTGCAAAATTGCTGATTCCCACTGTTCCAATACCATTTTCTGTTGTGATCCATTCATGTTTGTCTGTGAATTTACGCACGGAGAGCAGAGCGGAGCCGGTGCGCAGTGTCCGGACGGCGCCCGCCCTCAGCCCCCAGGGCCGCGTCAGGCGGGGTGCGGCGGGAGCGGAGGCGAAGCGCAGACTGCAGGCCGCAGCCCGCACGCTCCGCACCGCTCGCAGTGCCATGTGCACAGACGGGCGGGGGTCGCGGTGCCATATTGCAGCATTTTTAATAGGCTGTTATAAACTCATCAGCATCTAAGGGAAAAAAACTGTATTTATCATTCTGATTCCTGATTGCTGTTCACCAACAGTTTAAGATTCACTGCTTTGTTGTCAGAGAAATATTTTCAGATGTCTGTGTATTTCTCTCTATATCTCTGTAACTAAAGCAAGGAATCCAAAACTGAAGGCACTTTGAATCAGTTTTAAATATGAAACATGAAATTTGGCAGCAGTGTTTAGCATGATGTTCTTCCTATAGTAAGTGCTCAAAAAAAATATGTAGGCTGTAACTGAAAAAGATTATCCAAAATAAATGGTCTTTACAATTCAGCAGTGTGAAAGATGTATTATGGAAGATATAAGAAGAAGGCTGAAGCCACTGTATCAAGTAGTTATTTCTAAGTATGGCAAAAAACATTATAATATATATAGATCTTGAACATCTTACCATTATGTCTGTGCATATTAACTCAGTATTAAAATATGATGTCAGTAGTTAAACTATAATAGTCATCATGGCCTGTTTTATTCTTAAGGCAAACCATTTTAATTTTTAAAGAGTGTTTTCTCTAACAGGTTTTCTGAATATAAATATTCTGCATAAACTTAGAGATGAAAATTTCTGGGAAATTTTCTTAAAATAGAAAACCTATGTTGAGAGATTAAAATTAGTTTTTTGGTGGGCACAACTCAACTAGTACATTATAATTTTACAATATTTTTTAAAGATTTATTTGCTCATTTTAGAGAGAGAGAAAGTGCAGGGGGGGTGTGGGAAGGGCAAAGGGAGAGAGAGCATCTGAAGTAGGCTCCCCACTGAGCATAGAGCCCTAGGCAGGGCTCTATCTCAGAGCCCTGAGGTCATGACCTGAGCTGAAATCAAGAGTCCAACACTCAACCGACTGAACCACCCAGGCACCCCAATTTTATAATATTTATATTGTTTTATTTTCTTTATCTATTTTAGGGAGAGAGAGCGCATATGTGCATGAGCGTGAGGTGGGGGGAGGGGGCAGATGGAGAAGGGGAGAGAAACTTAAGTAGACTCTGCACTGAGCACAGAGCCTGATGCGGGGCTCCATCTCATCACACTGTGATCAGGACCTGAGCCAAAACCAAGAGAGAGATGCTTAACCACAGTGCCCCCCACGTGCCCCTATAACATTTTTAATCATAAACTATCAACTATGTCTTAAAGTTGTTTAAAGTTGACCTGGCTCTCACAGCTAGGATTTGCTGTTCTATTGAGCCTAGAATGTCATAGAACATTAACATCAGACAAGGCCACTCTGTGTGATAGGTAAAGGCAAAAACTAGAGCACTCTGCAATCATGTGTGAACATATACAAAAACATGAAATTTGTCCAACTCACGAAAATGACCAAACATTCCCTCCTCTGCTGTAGTCTATTTCAATTCAAACGTTGAAAACCAATCCCAAATGTGATTGTATTAGGAGTGAGGGGGCAATTGGGAGGTGATTAGATCATGAGGATGGAGCCCTCATGAATGAGATTAGTGCTCTTATAAAAGCAACCCTAGAGAGCTCCTTTGCCCTTTCCATCATGTAAGGAGACCCAGCTGTCTAAGAACCAGGAAGCAGGCTTTCACCAGACACTGAATCTTGGCCCTTCCCATTCACCAGAACTGTGAGAAGTAAGTTTCTATTGTTTAAGCCACCCAAGTTATGGTATTCTGTTGCAGCAGCCTGAACGGAGGAAGACACTGGCTTATAGTGATTCCTGCTTCTTTACAAATTATCTTTTTTTTTTTAAGATTTTATTTATTTGACAAAGAGAGAAAGAGAGAGACAGAGACAGAGAGCACAAGCAGGAGGCAGGCAGGGAAGAAGCAGGCTCCCCGCGGAGCAGGCAGCCCGATGCAGGACTCAATCCCAGGGTCCTGGGATCATGACCTGAGCCGAAGGCAGCCACTCAACCGACTGAGCCACCCAGGCTCCCCTACAAATTACATCTTTAGCCTAGATTTAGCCTTTTCTTCTAGATAACATCTATTGAGATATCTAATCATAGAATTACCCTCACTTGCTAATGGTATCCTTAGACCCTCCCCAAATTACCTAACTCAAGCAAAAATTCTGTAAGTATTTTCTACCAGCTTCTTACAGGACAAAAACTGGGACAATTATAAGCTTCTCATGTAGGGTATGGCAAGGGGCACTTATACTTCATAACAGCAAATGGATAAACACTTGTAGCCTTGCAAGGGTGTGTGTGTGTGTGTGTGTGTGTGTGTGTGTGTGTGTGTGTGTGTCTGCATCTGCACATACATGGCACAAAAACCAAGAGCAGAGAGTAAAAGAAAGAATTAGCTCCAAGGAATAAGATAACTTATGAGCAATGACCTTTAATACATTAACTTGGCCAGTAAAGAAACTTGGACCAGTGGATATCTGAGAAGTCTGCAATTCTTCCAGTTTTCATCCTCTGCCAAGAAAGTTAAGGTCAAACCATGATGGGAGGTAAGAACCCAGCAGCATTCACCCATGTTCAGGAGACTGTCATGAAAAAGCTGACATCCAATCACTTTGCTCTTAATTCCTGTGTGTCCACTTTATCAGTCAAGACACTGGAGGGCAGGACAGGTGAGCAGCACTCAGCAGAGGAAAAATAAAATGTTATATTGTATGTGTTATTTTCATTAAGAGAATGAAACTTCCTTCGTAGGAGTTCTTTAGGTAATTGAAGACTGTAGAACACCAAAACTCTGAGCTTCACATCATTATTGAGCAGAATTCACATTTGGCCACAAAAGCTACATAATGCAGTGTTTTTCAAATGCGGCCCACAACGCATTAGTGTGTCAAGAAATCAATTTAACAGATTATCACCAGGAGTTTTAAGAAGCAAAATAGAATAGAAAATTGCAGAGTGCATTGGGGTTTGGGAGAGGGAAAGAGCTAAAAAAATCTCAGTGTGGTCTTAACCTTATACAATTTACCAGTAGGAAAGTAGGGACTTCAGTTCAGACCATCTGAATCCATACCATACATGCTTTTGGCTGTATGATATATCTCAGTTTTACTGATTTCTAATAACTTATCTCCCAAATTCCTCAGCTAATTGTTTTCTTAAAAATGACCATGGTGATTAAATGCATAGATCTTAGAGCTCAAATCCTAGGCAAGTTACTTTCCCTTTTGGAGTCTCATCTGTGGAGATAATCACTGGACCTACCTCACAGGACTTATTATAGGCTGAATTGTTTTCTGCTGCCAAATTCATATGTTAGAGCCCTAACCATCAGTACCACAGAATGTAACTGCATTCAGAGATAGGATCTTTAAAGAGGTAATTAAATTAAATGAGAAAATAAATATCTGTGGTTTAAACCATGCAGGCTATGGTATTTTGCTATGACAATCCTAGCCAATCATATGGGGTTGTTATGAAGATTAAAATTTAATATATATATATATATATATATATAATTTAATACATATATATATATATGGGTGCCTGGGTGGTTCTGTCAGCTAAGCAACTGACTCTTGATTTTGGCTCAGGTCATGATCTCAGGGTTGTGAGATCGAGCCCCATGATGGGCTTCACCCTGAGTGTGGAGCCTCCTTAAGATTCTCTCTCTCTCCCTCTCCTCTACTCTCGATCTTTTTCTCTCTCCTTCTCTCTCCCTCTCTAAGAAAAAAAAAGTTAATATATACAAAATGGTTGGTAATATGAGTTTTCTATTGTTATTGCTTGCCTCAATTTCTCTATATCTTCAATTCTTAAAATTGACTTTCTTTTTATATATAATTATATTTATTTATTTAACATTTGTCCTTTTGGCTAATTTGTAAGCCCCAAAAAGAAGAGTTACTATTTTGGCCTGCTCAAATAGAAACTTGTTTAGAACCTATTAAGGACTCATTAAATATTTACTAAATTGATGAAAGCCTCATGATCAATGTAGGTGCTCTGCCGAATTATTTTTGCTAAAAATGGGCCAATTGATTTGAGAATTTCTTCTTTCACACCCATCTCTGGATTCTTGTCCCCGTACTTTTTTAAAAACATACTTAAGGATATAATGCAGATTACAGATTTAAATCTTATTTTTCTACTGACATTACAAAAGGATGTTGAAAGAGGAATAGAGGAAACAGTGACAAAGGGTATGATGACAATGCTTCAGTAACCGTAGAAAACCCATCAGGGGAATATTAAGACTGACCTCATAGAGGGGAAGTCACATTGGCTACAGATATCCCTCCCACTCTCTAGTGTAGATATGTTTTACCTCTGTGGCAGGAGAGCATTCAGGACAGGGACAGGGATCATCTATGATTCATGAGTTTTGCATTGCAGTGTCAAAGCCATCAATATAAAATCCCCAGTCTAGTTCCAGAAATGCAGGCACCATTTACTAATCTTGCATACATCACTGTTTAAGCCCTAGAGCTTACACTGGGGGATATAATCTTGTTAATGGCTGAGGCTCTCTAGAGACACTGCTGAAATTTATGTTCCTAAGCATGAAGTAGGAAGAAAAATGAAAAAGCACCATTTAGTTTGAGGAAGGAGTTCTGTTCCTTCTGTTTTCTACTTGAGAGTATGGCAGTACCTAAGAGGTAGTAAGGACAGTATCTATGGATGGTGCATTACAGTCAGGCATTAAAGAATCAGATAAGATTCAGTAGGGACAAAAGCAACATAACCTACTGAGGTAAAAATAAACCATATTCTATTAATAGGACAATGACTATGACTCATCTCTTAGTAAAGACAGGAACATCATTAGGCCTTGAAAATATCAGTCTAAGGTGCTATTTGGTTAAAAGAATCAACATAATGCCAGTCATTTTTAGAAAGGAAGCAAATTGTGAAACAGGAAGTTTGCCTTTAGTTTCTTCACTATGCATCTTATCTCTAAGGCAGTGAAAAGAAGTTTTGGGTCAAGAAATTTTAAAGATGACTTAACAAATTTGGAGAAGGTGAGAGAATAACGTAACTAGCATACTATAAGAGGTAAAATAGCTTCTATATGTGAAAATACCTATGATTTGTTAGTCTGAAAAAATGAAAGAAGACAAAATCAAAGTTCATAATATAACAACAGATTATATACAGGACAAATGTAGACTTCTTTACCAGATCACTAAATGTTAGAAAGGGAGAAGACAAACTTGATGGAACATCAGGACTATACAGGACTTAGAAGTCATTCTAATCCAATCTCTGTATTAAAAATCAGAGAACTTATGGGGCGCCTGGGTGGCTCAGTCAGTTAAGTGTCTGACTCTTAGTTTCGGCTCTGGTCATGATCTCAGGGACATGAGATCAAGCCATGTGTTAGGCTCCATGTTTAGCATGGTGTCGGCTTGAGATTCCCTCACCCTCTGCCCCTCCCCCTGCTTGCCCTTCCTCTCTCTCTCTCTCTAAAATAAAATAAATAAGTAAAATCTTAAAACAGGGAATTGATATCCAGAGAAGTAAGGTGACTTTCCCAAGAACACCTTGCTGATAATAGCTGAGCTGAGACTAGGCCTTATTTCTGTATTCAACTACCTCTCCTGACTCCATTCAAAGGCCTCATAGAGCACTCTGGCCGCTAAATGATACTTTACCATAGAGTCTCTTTGAGGCCTATTCTTCTATCAGGAAAATAACCTTTAAATAATTAATTTGCTTTTTTTGCCTTTAGTACTACTTCCTTTTTCCTCCTTCCTTCTGCCTATAAAATCTCTTACCTTGTATAGCTCTTCAGAGCTCCTTTCTATCTGTTAGGCTGGATGCTGCCTGATTCAGGAATCACTTAATAAAGCCAATAAGGTCTTTGAAACTTACACTTGAATTTTATTTTCTTAATTGTTTTGATGGTAGCAGTGGGATTCAAAGTTTCAGAGATAATAAGGAACATAGGCATTAATACCCACTGAACCCTTTGCATTCTCTCTTTCTCACCATATCAGAGAGCCATAGGTAAATTCCTCTTGGATCTGAACTCCTTTTTTTTTTTTTTTTTTTGCATCTGAACTTGTTGCTTTTATCGGATTTCCAGTCCAAGGTTAACAGGTCAATCTACACCACTGAGAAGATAATAGAGCACCAGTCCTTAGCCGTCCAGGGCTTAGCAGGTCAGCTTGAGCTGGCAGATGGTTCCACTTGCAAATCTAGTCCCTAGCCCTTGGCAAATCCACAGTATCATTTCTTTGGTTACTGCTGGTGTCCACAGTACCATTTCCTTGGTTACTGTTGCATTCTGCTATGTGCACATTAGGTAAAGGAATAATAGATTTATCATTAATGAGAATCCCGGTAACCAGACTGCAAAATTAGTGGGCATGGGTCAAGAACTTGGAACCTGTTAAGGCACTCATCACATAAATTTAAGATTCCCATCATAGGATAAGTTGGTCACACAACAGGTTAGATTGACACTAAATCACAGGCAAACCTCGAGAAAATTTCCATGCAATAAGGCACACTATAAAACACCACCAACCCAGAGCCCTCCTAGATATTAATTTGATTATGAGACACACAAGATTTAACTAAAGAAATAGGATCCTCAAGTTCCAAAGGATTTAGTCAATGCACTAAAGAAGTGCACTTGAAAGCAAGGGCTCTTAAACAAAGAGAACAAGAAGCCTATTTTAATTGGCATACAGAAGCATCCAAAACTCTTCAAGATTCTAAAATAGCTTATTGAAAGATTCATTGTAAAAGGCTAATGAAAAAATAAAGATACAAGAGGTACCCTAAACAAAAGACTGTAAGTCTGTGGTGACTCCTACTGTTTCCCTTTATCCTTCTTTATCTGAGTACTACCTTCTTTATCTGAGTGCTACTACTCTGTCTTAATTACCTTTCCACTCTGAGGGGACTATCAAATAGTTGCTTTTTAAAATAAGATCACCCAAGGCTGCAGGTGATGCCCTTCAGGTATCTTTCACTTCTTGGTCAAAAACTAAACTAAGGGCCATAGTTACCTCAACCCAGGGAAGATTCCTAAAAGTTATCTGAACAACTTAGAGTCTTCACTGTGGCCTATGACCCTGAGCTGGCAGATCTTGAAGCCCAAAAACAGATGTGGGAAGCAGAATGGCATAAGTCTCAGAGTAATATTTGAGATCCTCAATCTCCAACATGGTCCCCTTATGAAACAGAAAAAGGTCAAAAAAAACCAACTGATCTTTAAAAAGCTATTCCCAGAATCTTTCTGAACCACACTGATTGGTCTGTTATCCAAATCTTCAAGCAGAAGAAAGATGAATCTGTGGCAGATTTTCAGTCCCATCTGGAGGTTATCTTCCTACAGTATGAAGACAGGGCACGGAAAGGTAGGCAAGGACACACCTCAAGAGAATATCCTATTTCTCAGTTATAGCTGGGTTTATGAGACTCTTCTTATTGTTAACAAAGCCAATGTAGCCTTGGAAGCAAAATCTGTCATCATGCTGCCTTTTCCTATAGTGAATATATGCCTTCAAATTTCCCTTCATAGGTTCATCCTCTAAGAATGTCACTCTCTGAGATGCTCCTGGGTTGTATGGAATGATAATATAGGCGAGGAGAATTTTCCATCCCAAAATATGTCTCTTTGGTATAAGGATTATTTTAGGCTGACTTTTTTTTTAACATTTAAATTTTTTTAAAGTTTATTTATTTAAGTAATCTCTACACCCCACGTGGGGCTAGAACCCATGACCCCAAGATCAAGAGTTGACTGCTCTTCCAACTGAGCTAGTCAGGTGCCCCTATTTAAAAATGTTTTAAAGTATAAATAACCTACAGTTTTATATTAGTTTCAGGTATACAGTGTAATGACTCAACAATCTGATACATTTCTCAGTGCTCATCAAGATAAATATACTCTTAATCCCCTTTTATCTTTTCACCCAACTCTTCACCAACCTCCGCTATGGCACTGACCAGTTTGTTCTCTGTACTTAAGAGTGGGTTTTTGTTTTTTTGTCTCTTTTGCTTATTCATTTGTTTGGTTTCTTAAATTCCACATATGACTGAAATTATATGCTATTTGTCTTTCTCTGATTGACTTATTTCACTTAGAATTATACGTTCTAGATCCATCCATGTTATTGCAAATAGCAAGACTTCATTCTTTTTATGGCTGAATGACATTCCATTGTGTATGTGGTGTGTGTATAAAACATCTGTCTGTATATATAAAACATCTTCTTTACCCATTCATCTATCAATGGACACAGGTTGCATCCACATCTTGACTATCATAAATAACGCTGCAATAAATGTAGGGGTGCATGTGCTTTTTTAAATTAGTGGGGTTTTTTCCTTTGGTTGAATACCTAGTAGTGGGATTCCTGGATCATATGGTAATTCCACTTTTCATTCTTTGACAAACCTCCATACTGTTTTCCAGTCAAAAACTCCTGGCAAGAAAAGTACAATCCTGTTATGTTTATTGAAGATGGAAGTCCTACATTTTGGTGAATAGCATTAACCACACAGCACAGAATTCTCATGAATCACCTTAGTAACAGGAATTATAGATGTTCTAAGTGGCTTCTAGGTTTTAATGTAAATCTCACTGCATCAGTGAGGGCTCTTTACTTGGACACAACTGATTTGTTATTCTTATCTGAACTGCCAATGACATCTCAAGCTTTGTTCTTCTTTTTCAAGATTGCTTTGCCAGTTTAAGCAGAAACAGGATTTATTAAAGAGTATTCTGTGGCCCACAGGCTCTCTCTCAGATTTGAGAGCACTCCACCCAGTCAGAAATAATATTTCTTTTTCATGTAAGGTTAGGATGTTTGAGTTTTTCTTACTTCTTGAGGTAGACCTGTATTGCTATAATCACCCCTCTCATAACAGTTTTGCCTCATCCCAAAGATTTTGGATTGTTTTTCATTTTTATTTGTCTCCATGTGTGAGTGTGTACATAATGTTCTCAATCTATCCTCCAATCTTTTATCCTTTCAGTCATCATTTTGATGTCATTAGGACTTTCCATTAAATTCTGAGAAGATATCTATAGATTATATTTAAATTATCAGTCTATCGGGTTGCCTGGATGGCTCATTTGGTTAAGCATCCAACTTGTAATTTTGGCTCAGGTCATGATCTCATGGATCGTGAGATTGAGCCATGTGTCAGGCTCCATGCTCAGCAGGGAGTCTGCTTGAGATTCTCCCCCTCTGCCTATTCTCCCACTTGCACTTGTGCTCTCTCTCTCTCTCTCTCTCTCCCAAATAAATAAATATTTTTAAAAAATAAAAAAATAAAAATAAATTATCAGTCTATCAGTTATATATTGCCTCCATTGCAGTTATAAACTCAGAGATCCTGTTACTCTCTTAGTAATCTTATATGTCAATATAATAAAGGTCATATAAGAAAAACCCACAGGTAACATCATAATCAATGGTTAAAAACTGATAGCTTTTGTTCTAATATCAAGAACAAGACAAAGAATTCCACTTCCAACATTTTTATTCAACATAGTAATGGAAGTCCTAGCCACAGCAATCGGACAAGAAAAGAAATAAAAGTCATCCAAATTAAAAAGAAAGCAGTAACACTGTCACTGTTTGCAGATAAAATGATACTATATATAGAAAACCCTAAAGACTTCACCAAAAAACTACTAGAACTGATAAATGAATTCAGCATAGTTATGGAATACAAAATTAATATATAGAAATCTGTTGCATTACTATGCACTAATAAGAAATTAGCAGAAATGGAAATTAAGAAAACAGTCCTATTTATAATTGTGCCAAAAATAATAAAGTATCTTAGAATAAATTTAACCAAGGAAGATGTAAACCTATACTCTGAAAGCTATAAAATACTGATGAAAGAAATTGAAGATGACACAAACAAATGGAAAGACATTTCATGTATTTTTTATTTCCTCTTGGATTTTTTTGTACTTATTCATTCATTGGTAGCACGGTATTTAACCTCCATGTATTTGTGTTCTTTCCAGGTTTTTTCTTGTGATTGATTGATATCTGGGGTCATACTGTTGTAGTCAGAGAACATGCAAGATGTGATTTCAGTCTTTTTTGAACTTATTGAGACTTGTTTTTGGTCTAATGTGATCTATTCTGGAGAATTTTCCATGTGCACTTTAAAAGAATGTGTATTCTGCTGTTCTTAGATGGAATGTTCTGAACATATCTGTTAAGTCTATCTGGTCCAATGTGTTATTCAAAGCCACTGCTTCCTTGCTGATTTTCTGTCTGGGTAATCTACCCATTGATGTAAGTGGGATGTTAAAGTCCCTTATTATTATCATATTAATGTCAATTTCTTCCTTTATGTCTGTTATTAGTTATTTTATGTAGTTAGGTGCTCACATGTTAGGTGCATAAATATTTATAATTCGTATAACCTTTTGTTGGATTGTTCTCTTTATCATGAGGTAGTGTCTTTCTTTGTCTTTTGTTACACTCCTTGTTTTAAAGTCTATTTATCTGATATAATATTACTACCCGAGCTTTCTTTATGTTTCCATTTGCATGGTAAATGTTTTTCTATCTTTTTACTTTCAATCTGCCCGTGTGTTTAGGTCTGAAATGAGTCTCTGGTAGGCAGCATATAGATGGGTCTTGCTTTTTTTTAATCCATTCAGTTATTCCATGCCTTTTGTTTGGAGTATTTATTCCATTTATGTTTAAAGTAATTATTGATAGGTATGTACTTATTGCCATTTTGTTACTTGTTTTATGGTTGTTTTTGTAGTTCTCTGTTCCTTTCTTCTCTTGCTCTTGTCTCTGACAATTTGCTGGCTTTCTTTAGTGGTATGCTTGGATTCCTTTCTCTTTATTTTTTTGTCTGTTACAGGTTTTCGATCTGTGGTTACCATTAGGTTTATATGTAACATCTTATGCACATAGCAGTCTATATTAAGTTGATGGTTGCTTAAGTTTGCACCCATTCTAAAAGGACACGATTTTTATACTCCCACCTCACATTTTATGTATATGATGTCATATTTTACATCCTTTTATTTTGTGAATCCCTTGACTGCTTTTTATACATATAATTGATTTTGACTGCTTTTGTGCTTTAACCTCCATACTGGTTTTATCAGTGATTAACCTACTTTCAATACATTTCCATTTACCTGTAAAATTTTGTCCTTTCCTAATGTTCTTACTCCTGTTTATGGCCTTTCATTTCCACTCAAAGAATTCCCTTTAATGTTTCTTGTATGTATGGTTTAGTGGTGATGAACTTCCTTAACTTTTGTTTGTCTGGGAAACTCTTTATCTCCTTCTATTCTGAATGATAGCCTTGCTGGATAAAATATTCTTGGTTGCAGGCTTTTTTCCTTCAGCACTTTGAATATATCATGCCACTCTCTTCTGGTCTGTAAAGTTTCTGCTTAAAAATCAGTTGATACCCTTCTGGGGTTTCCCTGGTATGCAACTGCTTTTTGTTTTTGTTTTTCTCTTGCTGCTTTAAAAATTCTGTCTTTATTACTACTTTTTGCCATTTTAATGATTATGTGTCTTGGTGTGGACCCCCTTGGGTTGATTTTGTTGGGGGTGCTCTGTGTATCCTGCATCTGGATTTCTGTTTCCTTCCCCAGATTTTGGAAGTTGTCAGCTATTATTTATTCAAATAAGTTTTCTGCCCCTTTTTCTCTCTCTTCTTCTGAGATTCTTTTTTTAAAGTCTTTATTTATTTATTTATTTGAGAGAGAGACAGAGAAAACACAAAGAGGGGCAGAGAGAGAAGCAGGATCTCTGCTGAGCAGGGAGCCTGTTGTGGGCCTGGATACAAGGACCCTGGGATCATGACTTGAGCCGAAGGCAGACACTTCATTGACTGAGCCACCCAGGCACACCTTCTTCTGAGATTCTTATAACACAAATGTTATTATGCTTGATGATGTTACTGAGTTCCCTTAACTTAATTTCCTTTTTTATTATTTTTTTTTCTTTTTGCTGTTAAGCTTGGTTGCTTTCCCTAAATTCTGTCTTGGTCGCTGATCCATTCTTCTACTTCCTCTAATCTGCTATTGATTCCTTCTAGTGTATTTTTACTTTCAATTATTGAGTTCTTCATCTCTGATTGGTTCCTTTTTTTTTTTATGTTTTCCATATCTTTGTTAAAGATGTCACTGAGATCTTCCACTCTTTTCTCAAGTCCAGTAAGTATCTTTATGATCATTACTTTGAATTATTTATTAGGCATATTGCTTATTTCCATTTCATTTAGCTCTTTTGCTGTGGTTTTGTCCTGTTCTTTCATTTAGGACATATTCCTCTGTCTCCTCATTTTATCTAGCACTCTGTGTTTGTTTCTATGTGTTAAGAAAGACATCTATCTCTCTTGATTTTGAAAGTAGTGGCCTTATGAGGAAGAGGTCCTGTGGTGCCCTGTAGTAGGCACTTCAGGGGTGTCTGTTATGTGCATTGTATATACTGAACAAGTCTTTTGTTCACTAGACACTTCAGGGGTATCTGTTATGTGTGCTGTATATACTGAATGAGTTTGTGAATGAGCTGTTTATGCCTTCAGTCTAGTCAGCTGCAATTGCCCATTTTGTCCTTTTCTTAGTGCCCTGGGCAGGGTTTGGTCCCTATGCTGCTAATTGGCCAGTCTGGAGGTGCCTTGGGTTTGTAGTTGGGTGTGAGCCAATTCATTTTAAGAAACTGCAGACACAAAAGCCTGAAATCTGAGTAGAAGTTACTTTCTTGTCAGAGACACTTATATTTATAAAGGAAATCTCCATTTGTAAGGGTTGGACCAGAAAGAGGGGAATGACACAATCTCAAATTTGTCAATGGAGAAGGAACAACTTAAATCTGTATAACAATCATACTCTTGTTTACTGTGGTTTCCTGAAAACCTCCCAATACTGGCTTCCCAACCCCTACATCTTCCTTGTCTTTAGCTGAAGATGGTATTTAAGGTGGTGCCTTTGGCCATTCTAAGGAATTATTCAGTTTTCCTGGGTATCTCCCTGTATACAGAATGTATACATGTTATTAAAATTCTGTCTTTTTCTCCTATTAATCTGCCTTAAATCAACTTAATTATAGACTATTTAGAAGAACCTAAAATGGAAGAAGGGAAAACTTTTCCACCCCTACAGAGGGAAGAAGGGAGGATGACTCTCATTACTTCTAAAGCAGAGTTTACAATTCAAGCCTTAAAAGGGAAAAATACATAAGGATATGCAAACATAAATTGAAGTATACTCAGTCATTGAGCCTGTGTGTTTAAAGAGATAAAAATCTACAGGGAAATGAGCTCACCAATCCCTGGGGCTATTGTTAAAGAGAATCTTGGCAGCATTTCATTTCATTAAGTAGAACTTGGGGAAATTATCCATTATAGACAAGTTTCTTTACTTTAAAATTTTACTTTTAAAAACCCAGGCTTTATTATAAGATTTCAAGCAAATACCCTTTTACTCTAAGAACCTAAAAAGTAAGCAATGATCTCTATATTCACCATTAGTCACGTAAGCATACATGTTGGAGGTGATTTCAAGGACTCATCTCATTTGTCCTCTCACATTGAAGCATACATGTTGGAGGTGATTTCAAGGACTCATCTCATTTGTCCTCTCACATTGAAATCTTCCCAAAGTCAAGAAGATCCCTTCTTTTAAAATATCCTGGCGACTTTATCAAGAACTTTTAGTGTAAATTTTTTTGAATTGTACACATAAACATTCCTACTTGTTTAGTTTATAGTTTATAATTAGATGGTTATATTAAAAGTAGTCCACCAAATAAGTGTCCTTTAAGAGTTTTGCTAATGCCAGAAAAATTTAAAATAATGAGGGAAAAAAATGTGAAATGTTACTATTTTTAACGGAAGCAAATGTAATTAAGATTGCAATAGGATTGTCAGTAAAATGCATACCTGCTATGCTAAGAACTTATGAAGTGCTTAAAAAATATTTGTTGAGTGAATGACTGATGTTTGGCCTTATGGGAAGAAGTGCCACTTAATCATAAGAATACAATGTTTCAAAATAGAAAAATTTCAGGAACTTGAAGGAACAAATGCCAATAAGTTTTGAAATAGTACTATCCAATGTGCAACTGATAGATTATCTCTTGCTTATGGATAAGCCAATCAAATTAAGCAATGAACCTGCCTTAAGTTTTTAGAGAGGCATTCAGATTTTGATAGCTTTGTTTTTATAACTTTGAGATACAGATAAAAGCAGCAGAACTAGTTTATTCTACTTATTTTGCAGGAGTATCAATTGTGATAGGTTTTAATTGACATTGTCAACTGAGAAGAGGAAGTGAAACTGAAATAGAAACAAAGGCCTTCACTGCGGGGTTCTCAGAACTGCAATTTGGGGAATACAGATTCTGGTAACAATCAGAAAAAGTTTCCTGCCTGCGAGGGGAAAGCAAGCGGTTTTTATAAGAGAGAGAGGAAGGAAGGGAGCAAACGCTTGACTTAAAAAAGGAGGAAAAGGAAATAAAAAATTGTCAACTGGTACTAACATGATGAGCCACTTTTGTTTTCTACACTTTGATCGATGAATTTATTGGTGTTATGAAACAAAACTATTCCTGTTGTGCATTAGTTAACCACTCTGTCTTCAGAAAAACCCCACTGACAGTTTTATGGTCTGGACGCCAGTGGTCCTATTGATTTTACAAGCAGTGTTTATAAAACAATTAGCATCTCTGACCCAGTTCAAAAGGTCTTTGCACCCAATTCAAGAATTCATTAGGAAAATGAAACTTTAAAGTGGAGTCTCTCTTGTCCAGAAATTTTGTATCATTCCCATAGTGTAAAGGGCTCTCCTCCAAAGGAAAATGGCTCACCCATCTAAACTGAATCTCTTTGCATGAGAAGCAAGTGATATTTAAAAAAAAAAAAGAAAAAGAAAAAAAGAGGAAAAAAAAAGCACAGAGTTTGGATTCTGACACACTAGCACAAATCAAAGCTCCAACATTTATAGTTGCATGTGATCAAGGGCAAAAAACTTAATGTATCTGATCCTCTCTTCTCTTATCTGAAAAACGGAGACAATAGCATTTACCTCCCAAGATTGTTGTGAGGATTAATGATAATAAATGAAAAATTCCTAACATATAAATGTTAACTTTAAAATTACTATTCTCAGAATTATAAAGAATATTCCAAAATGAGAAAATGTTTAAAAATAAGACAAATTTGGAATAATTATTGACTTATAAATAGTAACATTTGATACTACAATTCTGGATAGACAGCATAAGCCAGAATCTTAAGTATTTTCTTTTTTAAAAAAGTTTTTATTTGAATATTGTTGACACACAATGTTCCATTAGTTTCAGGGTACAGCATAGTAATTCAACTGAACCTAAAGTATTTTCTACTCAATATGCTGTTTTTTTATTTTTCTACTTGTATAAAAACACTGAAGCTTACATTAAAGTTGAAGAATAGTACACTAAGTGCCTATATGCCCTTCACCTAGAGCCACTAATTGGACATCCAACATTTTGCCACATTTTCTCTCAGTCTATTCACACACATGCATACACTCACTTGTGCTGGGTTAAGATTGTCACACAATATCCATCCACCCCAGAGAACTCTTTCAGAAAGGGACTTTCACAATTTTATTCTTTCCCCTCAGCTTTTACCCTCAGTCGTTTCCTCTTTTGAGAATAAATGGAAAATATCATGACAGTTCATTCCTAGATACTTCAGCATGCTTTTCCTGAGAATAAGGATATTCAACAAGCTAATTTCTTTTAATGCATCCATCAGGAAAAGTAGATGTAAACAAACTGTAATTGTTAAGACCAGAGTCTTCTTCTTGAGTCGGAAATCTCTCTACTTTTTTAGCTACCAATTTGCATCGGTAGCTATTTTATTATGAACTTAGGGTTTTATCACGAGTAACGGTATTCATGAAAATGTGCTTTTTTTTCTGAGTGGCTACAAAAACTTTATCGAATTATTTAAAATGTTGGCATTTACGTATTTGCATGTAGACATAAAATTGTTACATAAAACCTTCAAGTCACTGGGGTGCAAATATGGGACACACAAAAGCCTGGTAGAACATGTGTTTTTATATAGCAATATAGCTGTGGAAACATCTAAATGACTGTGTAGACACATCCAAAGATCTGAAGACCAGTTTTCCAAATTTTACTACGCACTGCTGAGTTTTCTCTAGTCTTTGCTCTACAACTTCTCTGGACAATAACTCGTGCTGGGTTAAGATTGTCACACAATATCCATCCACCCCAGAGAACTCTTACAGGAAGGGACTTTCACAATATTATTCTTTCCCCTCAGCTTTTCCCTTCAGCTCTATTCAATCGTTTCCTCTCCCTTTATGCACGATTTAGACAATTCTACCTGAGGCAACTTTTCAAAAAGCAAACTCACCTTGGTTAACAAATTCCTCTCTCTTGTATTTCCTCTTGTAGAGCTTTTGCTCAATTATCACATCTCATTCCCTCTCTAGATCTTAGCCTTTCTCTTTTCCTTGTCTTTTTTATTATGGACTAGCAAAATAATCCAATCACTATCAATTAGGTAGTTAACTTTGGGCAAATTGCTTGAGCATTCCTGGACCTCAGTTTTCCCTCCTGGCAGCCAAGGTTGAGTGAGCCGTATTTGCAAAGGCAGAATTTAGAGTCAGTTCTGCTTGAGTGAGATTAAGCAGATGAATTCTTTTTTTTTTTTATGTTATGTTAATCACCATACATTACATCATTAGTTTTTGATGTAGTGTTCCATGATTCACTGTTTGCGTATAACACCCAGTGCTCCATGCAGAATGTGCCCTCTTTAATACCCATCACCAGGCTAACCCATCCCCCCACCCCCCTCCCCTCTAGAACCCTCAGTTTGTTTTTCAGAGTCCATAGTCTCTCATGGTTCATCTTCTGACTTGAACCTGCCTGAGTTCAAATGTCTGCCTCTCCCACTACTAGTTTGACAGCTGTGAGTGTTACTTAACTTTTCATACCTTGGTTTCCTATTTGTGAGGCAGGCATGTTAATAAGAGTAGCTGCCTCTTACTATGGAGTTAATATTTGTATACAAGGACATCATGACTGAAAAATGTTAAGAGTCATGCTTGGAATACACTCACATCAAGGAAACAAACACCAGTAGCTCTGAGATTTGTATGGATAATAGCCAATAGGATGAAATGTCTAAAAGTATTGAGTACATGTCAAACATCCTATCAGAATAAAGAACTATAAATGCCTCTCCTTTACTACCTGCTTTCCTCTCATCCTCTAATCAAACCTACTTGTCATCAAAAAGTCAAATAAGATAAAATTTCTTAATGTTATTTTAAAATTACTCTCATTATAACACTCTAATTTTCTAAAAGTTAATTGTATATTATACTAGGTACCTTATGGGCTGAATTTATGTGGGGTGTCATTAGGGCTTAACCACATGTATATTATTTCTAGGTTCTCGTTAGGTCAAAGTATTTAAAGAGTTAAAAACAAGACTCATAAAATAAGCATATTCAAGGACATTTAACTGCTTAATCAGGGAACAAGCAGAATGATGAACCTTGTTGCAAAAAGAAAAGGAGAGACCAGTATATACAGTAAATGGAAAAAAGAACACCGAAGAAAAGTTTGCTAAGTTATATTTTATAATACTGATTGCTTTGATCTGAATGTTCGTAGCATTCCAAAATTCCTCCAAAATTCATATATTGAAATCCTTAGAGGTCCTTAAGTCCATGAGGTGGATCCCTCATGTATAGCATTAGTGTATTGGGGTTTTTTTTTATTATTATTCATTTGAGAGAGAGAGAGAAAGAACACAAGCAGCGGGGGAGGCCAGAGGGACAGAGAGAGAAGCAGACACCCCACTGAGCAGGGAGCCTGATATGGGGCTCCATCCGTGGACCATGGGATCATGACCTGAGTCGAAGGCAGAGGCTTAACCTCCTGAACCACTCAGGTGCCCCTGGGATTAGTGTTTTATAAAAGAGACTCCAAAAGAAAGCCTTAGTCTCTTCTGCCATGTGACCTGGAGGGGAGCCCTCACCCACCTATGCTGGCACCCTGATCTCAGACTTTCAGCTTCTAAACTGTGAGCAATAAATTCTGTCATTTATTAACTACCAAGTCTGTGATATTTTGTTATAGCAGCCCAAACAGACTAAGACACTAATTAATTTCCTTCAGGGCAATAAACCATAACATTTGGGGTTATCTTTCTTACTAGAAAAACATTGTTTGCTTCTCTACCAGAGAAAAATAATTTGCAATTTAACAATCTTTGTCAAAGTAGCATCTACCTTTGCATAGCCTGTGCCCAATTAACACTAAGTTATTGACTAAGTTAAACAAAAGCTGCAATCTCTAAATGCCTTTAAGCAGGCTGATTGATTAGACAATGCATATGACATTGAAACCACCCTCAGTGACATTTTTGCATTATCTTTATGTTTTGGATAGTTTTTCAATGGTTTCATTTTACAAGGAAACAGTTCCAACACTATAAATTGTAATCCAGTTGTAAGCCATCTATAAATTGAATATTTCCTATACAAAAGAAGTAGGCAAGTGTGGCCCATGACTTTGGGTTTCATATTTGATGGGGAAACTTTTACTTAATTTGGGAAGACAGTATATACATGCAGAAATGACTCAAAGATACTCACAAAGATGTTTTTAAAAGTTTAACTTGGGGCACCTGGGTGGCTCAGTCTGTAAGTGTCGCCTTCAGCTCAAGTCATGATCTCGGGGTCCTGGGATCAAGCCCTGTGTTGGGCTCCCTGCTCAGCAGGGAGTCGGCTTCTGCCTCTGCCTCTGCCCCTCCCCCCCAACTTGTGCATGCACTCTCTCACTCTCTCTCTCAAATAATTAAATAAAATCTTAAAAAAAACTTCAACTCAATGAATGAATAAATACTTGGAATCAGTTGTAGCTTAATGCAGGTAGTCAGAAAGCTATAAACATAATCTGCACACTTAAATGTATGCCAACTTTTCAAAGAAATTACATAGCTTCAACATCCATACAATGTACTATACATTTAAAAATGTGTAGTTTATTAACTTTATAATTCCAGAATTCTAAAAATTCTATCAGTTTAAATTCAGTTCTTATGCTAAGCTGATAATTTTGAAGCCCCTCTTCTTCTCTGACTCCTCTGTATATACAGAATGGAAACACCAGAAAAGCCTGGCTTTTTCTATGAAAAGATCAGGTTCGTAGGCAAAAACACTGTGTGAAAGAATACATATTCCACAGTAATATTTTTTGTTTGTTTTTGTTTGTTTTACTGAAAGCAATGCTTTTGCAATCACATATTCAATATTATAATATGCAGGTAAAATAAGTCATTCTGGTTTTGGAGAAATTTTCTTTAAAATTCTTTTTCAAAATATCCATGTCTTTTCTTTTGAAAAATCCATGCTTAAATAAAGAACAGAATGTCTGAAAGTTTGCAAGAGACTACTATACTTCTTGTACCTTACTACATTGTAGGAAATGTAAACTTGAGTTAACATAGTTCTTATAAAAAAAAAAAACTCATACAAATCGATAAGAAAACGCAAAGACACCAATTGATAAGAAGCTAAAAGTATGAAAAGAAAACTAAAAGGAGGAACTGCTGCTCCACAGACTTATGGGAATGTGTTCTAAGCACTCTAAGAAAGCAAATTAAAACAAAATTCCAATACTCACCTTAACTAGTATATTAGTTTCCTAGCGCTGCCCTCACAAATTACCACAAACTGAATGGCTTAAAATGACAGAAATTTATTCTCTCTCAGTTCTGGAGGCTAGAAATATGAAATGAAGATGTTGTCAGGGCCATGTGTTCTCTGATGGCTCTAGGCAAGAATCTTTCCTTGCCCCTTCCTAACTTCCGGTGGTAGCCAGCAATCCTTGCTGTTTCTTTACTTACAGTTGGCTCTCTCCAACCTCTGCCTCCATCTTCATATGGCATTCTTGCCCCTGCATGTGCATCTCTGTGTACACATTCCCTCTCCTGTAAGGACACCAATCACTGGATTAGGGCTCATCCTAATCCAGCATGACCTCATTGTAATTCAATTGCATCTACAAAGACCCTATTTCCGAAGAAGGTCACATTCTGATGCTCCTGGTAGACATGAAGGCGAAGGGGCAGGGGATGGAGGGGGAACACTATTCAGTCCAGTATAATGAGCTAAGATTTTTACTTAATGATACCTCCAGTACTTGGAGTCAACCAAGACTTATCTCTGTCTGTCATGTAGCATCTGATCATCAGCAAGCCTGTTTTTACTCTGTTTAAAACATCCTGTGACAGGCACCTGGGTGGCTCAGTCAGTTAAGCATCTGCCTTCCACTCAGATCATGATCCCAGGGTCTTGGGATCGAGCCCCGCGTCAGGCTCCCCGCGGAGCAGGGAGCCTGCTTCTCCCTCTCCCTCTGCCTGCCGCTCCCTGTGTTTGTGCTCTCTCTCTCTAACAGATAAATAAAATAAATTTTAAAAAATATCTTCTGAATTTGACTTCTCACCATCATCTCTCTCCATGTGGACTAGTGCAGCACCACTTACTTGGTTTCCTGCCTCTGCCCTTACCTACCCCCCACACTCTGTTCTCCATACTGTGCCAGGGTGAGCCTTCAAAACCCCAATCACAGAATTTCACCTCTTCATTCAAAATCTGCCAGGAACTTCCCACCACACTTAGAATGGAACACAAAGTCCCTGTCAGGTTGTAAGAGGCCTTATGTGCTCCAGACCCTGGGTCCCTCTCTGGTCTCATTTTTAACCCTCTTCTTGTTCATGCCCTCAGGTCACTCAGACCTTCCTACAGGGCATCTATGTTCCCACTTGCAGCCATTTGCACTTGTTATTCTCTCTGTTTGCTATGGTCTTCCTCAAGATCTTACCATGGCTGGCTAATTCACTATATTTGGATCTCTGTTCAAATGTCATTTTCTCCACAAGTCCTTCCTTGATCACTTTTCCTAAATAATACTTTTTAAGCTTAACCTTTCTCTGCTTTATTGTTCTTCATAACATTCATCACTACCTGATATTACCTAGTTATATACATATACATAAAAATGTACATGTAAAATATATGTAATATGTATATTATATACATTAGACCTACATAATATACATTACATCCAATTAATTGTATATGTGTGTGCATTTGATGTTGTTCTCCTTACTCGAGTAAGCTCTCTGCTCACCTGGGATACAAGCCTAACTTTTTTCCTTCGTCTTTAGAAGTTTTAAATCCATGTAGGTAGGGCTGAGCAAATATATCATGAAAAAGACTTTCGGTGGCCATCCTGTTATATTAGAGTTTTGAGAGAAGAGATGCTACAGAAATAAGATAGAAACCAGCTTCAGTGAATTACACATACTGAGTACTGGAACATACACAGGATCACAACCTAAATGGGGAATGAAGTACAACATGATTAAACCAGGCAAGCCTGCTTTCATCTCTCTAAATTTGGCACTTCAGGTAAACTGTATTAGAGAATGTCGTTCAGATTTGAAGGTAAGGTAAAATTTCCTAGTCTTTTCCCTCTGTGTTGAAGGCAGCTGATTCTACGGTGTATGCCCAGCCTGAATTGCTCACCCAGTTGCAGGAAAAGTCGTAACTGAGTCAGAGCATAGTAATCCTCTTTGACTGCGGTAGGGCGGTCCACCAGGTATAAATACTACTCAGCCAAAAGAAGCACAGTAGAGCCCCTTGTGCCTGGATGCAGAAGATAGATGAGCATGGTATATCTTCAACCCCTAGCCTTAGGGCAAAAAGAACCTGCCCGATATTAAATGTGCACCAGTGAATGTCAAGTTCTTAAGTAATCAGAATTACCATCTCCTCATTTAGGCAGTGTTGTGGTTGAACTGTGTCTCCTCAAAGAGATACCTTCAAGTTCTAGCGCCCCAGTTCCCTTGAATGTGATCTTATTTAGCAAAAAGGTCCTTGCAGATGCAATCTATTTAAGATGAAGTCGTGTTCGATTAGGGTGGGCCCTAACGCAATGACTAGTATTCTTATAAGAAGAGGAAAATTGGTCGCAGAGATGAACACCGGAGGGCAGAACGCTGTGCAAAGATGGAGGCAGAGACGGGAGGTGTGCAAGCTATAAGCCAAGAATGCCAAGGTGTGTGGGTGGCCACCAGAAGCTAAGGAGGCAAGGGAAGATTCTTCCCTGGAGCCTTCAGAGGGGAGCATGGTCCTTCCATCTCCTTGATTCAGAATTCTAGCCTCCAGAACTGTGAGGGAATAACTTTGTTGTTTTAGGGCACTCGGTGTAGATACTTTGTTACAGCAGCCCTAAAAATCGGATACAGGAAGGAATACGGAATAAATTGGAGAGAAGGTCTGGAAGTGTTTCTTCCCTTCCGACTCTCCCTCAAATGCAAGAAAGAGGCTTTTTCCCATTGGAATAAGAGGACAAAATATTGGAAAGTGAGAACTTTTCTGTTTCTCTCCTGCGTTTTTGCTTCTACCGTTTGATAAAAATCTACAAAAGCCTTTGTGCTATGTTTCCCTCGACCAATGAACTGGAGATTCAGCAATGAGAGCCAGTGATTCCTGAAATTGGTCAGAATGAGATATTAATTATTTAACTCTGCAGATATGGTATGCCCTAAGCCAAAAATGTATTTTCTTTTCTATTTCCAATTTCAAAACATGCTCAACCACTACTCTTAACATACTCGCCAGAGCTCCAATTTTGAAAATGAACCTCCTGCTCCCATTATTAAGTTCCCAGAAAGAAATTAAAGTCCTTCATTTTGCAAATTTAAGTTAAAAAACATGAAAGGTCAATATTCTTTCCTTTCTAATTCCATTTTCTCCTCAGTCTCAACATGCGGTCTCTCTGGTGCCCTTGGCCTACGTGACCTTTCTTTGCAATATTTAGCTCCTTCAATTCTCAAGAGCTGATTTAATCCAGCTGTAAATCTTTCATGTGTCCCATGGTGAGAGGACAACTCTCAATAGGTTTTGGATCTGGGTAGATTCCTTCAGAGAAGTCATTCTACTTTGTTCCCTGAGATCTTGGCTCCTGTATTAATATTAGTAGTATTAATATTAACAATAATAATATGATAGTAGTTCACATTATAGAATACTTACTATGTGCTCAGGTACTCTGTTGACATCTTTATATATTTTATCTCACTTAATTGTCTCAAAAATCCTATGAGATCACATTCTTGTTATTCTTGTTTTCTAGATCAGGAAACTAAAGCGTAGAGACTTAAAAAATAACAGCTGAGGTTCAAACCCCAGCAATGTGGCTCTTGAGGCCACAGTCCTCACCATTACATGATATTGCCTTTACAAACATTTGATTTTTGTCGGGACTCAGTCATACTTTTCCATCTAGGCACAAGTAAATTTGGCCTTTTTCTCTGAGGAACCATACTTTAAAACAACTGCACACGAATATATCTCATTATCTTTTTCTTTTCTTCTAGCTTGATATCTAAACTCTCAACATTTCTCCTAAGAAATGATTGTGCTTTTTTTAGTTCTATTAACAAGACTTGCTTCACTTTTGCTTTATGTTACTGTTTCTAGAATGACTACTGGTCTTTCATATCTGACTTGTCTAATATTGTTTCCACAAGATATATCTATGTATATATATATTTATATAAAACCATTAAATTAACTAAAGAAGTAATGATCAAATAAAAATGTTGCAATTATTAAGCAATGTTGCTTGATTTTTTTAATGCAGTTATTTCAACTAGTTATTCTTTTTATTTCATACTCTTTTTTAAAAATTATATTTATTTATTTTAAAGAGAAAGAGAGCATGATGGGGAGGGGCAGAGGGAGAGGGAAAGAGATAATCTCAAGCAGACTCCCCACTGAGCATGAAGCCTGCCCAACGTGGGGCTCAATCTCATGACCCTAAGACCATGACTCTGAGATCATGACCTAAGCTGAAATCAAGAATAGGATGCTTAACCAACTGAGCCACCAGGCGCCCCTATTTCATACTCTTCTTATAATGTCTTTTTAAAAATGTGCCAGGGGGCACCTGGGTGGTTCACCTGGTTAAGCATCTGCCTTTGGCTCCAGTCATGATCCCGGGGTCCTGAGATCAGTCTGCCTCTTGCTCTCCTGCTGCGCCTGTTTGTGCTCACTTGCTCTCTCTCTCTCTCTCTCTCTCTATCAAATAAATAAATAAAATCTTTAAAAAAATTAAAAATAAAAATAAATAAAATGTGCCTAACACTCTTTAGAGAACTCTTCTATATTTTTTCTGGGTAAGAGAGTATATGTGCCTAATAGTCTATTAAAAATACAACAGGGCGCCTGGGTGGCTCAGTTGGTTAAGCGACTGCCTTCGGCTCAGGTCATGATCCTGGAGTCCCTGGATCGAGTCCCGCATCGGGCTCTCTGCTCGGCAGGGAGTCTGCTTCTCCCTCTGACCCTCCCCCCATCTCATGTGCTCTCTCTCTCTCTCATTCTCTCTCTCAAATAAATAAATAAAAATATTAAAAAAATACAACAAATAACAACGTATGTAGTTATGTACCATATCTAAAATCAAAGAAATTCTTTAAAACACTCTCTTGTAAAATGGCCCTTTAGAAAGAACAATCCATGTTCTTTATTTCAAAACTAAACCTGGTCATTGCCCAAATCCTTTAGAAAATCACCAAGTCTTGGCAATTGTCCATATTCGGATATTCCTTTATGCACCAAGTACATATGCTAGGCAGTTTTCTTAGTTTGGAACAGGTGGTTAGGAGGAGTCTAACTATGAGGTCAAGTTTCTACCAATACCTCTACGGTTATTTGTGAGAAAACTTATATAAATCCACAGCATGCAAATAATTATATTTCATAGTAGGTGTATTGTGCAAGTGGCAAGTAATTCTATCCATTTCACAGTAAGTCAAAAATCTTATGGCAGTTGTCTTCTGAAGTACCTTTTAGTTAGCAGTTCAATAATTCCATAAAGGATAGCATAAACTAACAAAACAGTTGTGGGAAGGTCAGAAAAGATCATACAATCTAGTTTCATCTAGAACCTATAATAAAATTGTGCTTTCCTTTTTATGTTTTTAAGATTTTATTTATTCATTTGTGAGAGAGAGAGCATGCATGCAAGTGGGGGGAGGGGCAGAGGAGCACCCCGCAGGGCCAGTCCCAGGACCCCAAGATCATGACCTGAGCTGAAGGCATACACTTAACTGAGTGAGCCACCGAAGCACCCCTGTGCTTTCCTTTTTAAATGAAAATTATATTTCTCTTTCATTAACAGTTGAGTTGGGTTTTTCCATAACCAATTTTGCCCAGAAAAAAATGAGGAAGCAATTATATTATGATGTAAAAAAAAAAAATAACTAGTATCATAAACTTTTAGAATTTGCTGTCTGGGTTCTAGAATTTGATTTTTATTTCTCTTCTTCAATTCCTAATTTAATAAACCTCAATTTGTGTAGAATTATTTATTGCAACATGACAAATCAGCCCAAAACATAGTAACTTAACACAATAAATGTTTATTATCCTCACAGTATCTGTGGCTCAGGAACTGTGGGAACAGACTAGCCAAGCTGAGGCTTGGGGTCTCTAATGAGGTTAGAACTAACAGGGGAACTGACATCTGAAGGCTTGACTGGGCTGGAGGTTCAATTTCCAAGGTGGCTCACTTACATGGCTGCCAAGTTGTTGCTGGCTTTTGGTAGGAAGCTTTAGCTCCTCCTCATGTGACTCTATCCACAGGTTTCTTAAGTGTCCTCATGATAGAGCAGGTGGCTGGCTTCCCCAGAGTAAATGACCAAAGAAAGAGAAAAGTCATATCCGCAATGTCTTTTATGACCTAGACTCCGAAGTCATACACTGTCCCTTCCACCACACTCCAGTTGTAAGAAACCAGTCACTAAGTCTGACATACACTCCGGGGCAGGGAAATTCGGCTGCACCTTTTAAAGGGAAGGATGTAAAAAATGTGAGGACATATTCTTAAACTACTACAGTGTTACTTACTTTATCTCTTATTTCTTATAAAGAAAATTTAACATAAGCTTAATATTCTGGTAATAATCTATTTGCAATATTATTCTCAAGTATTTCCCCAAATTTATTTAACAACCCTATATAGCCTAAAAAAATCTCAAAATTTTATCCCTATCCCTCCTACTGGTTTTAGATTTTGTTTGTTCTTCTTTTTCTAGCTCCTTTAGGTGTACAAGTAGATTGTTTATTTGAGATTTTTCTTGCTTCTTGAAGTAGGCCTGTATTGCTATAAACTTCCTTCTTAGAAGAGCTCTGGCCACATCCAAAGGATTTTGAACTGTTGTGTTTTCATTTTCATTTGCCTCCATGTAGCTTTTCATTTCCTCTTTGACTTCTTGGTTGACCCATTCATTGTTTAGTAGCATGATATTTAACCTCCATGTATTTGTGTTCTTTCCAGATTTTTTTCTTATTGTTGATTTCATAGCGTTTCATAGCATTGTGTCTGAAAAGAAGCATTGGGTTTCTTCAATCTTATTTAATTTGTTGAGACTTGTTTTGTAGCCTAACATATCACCTATTCATGGGGAATGTTCCATGTCCATCTGAAAAGAATGTATATTCTGCTGTTTTGGGGTGGAATGTTGTGAATATATCTGTTCGATCCATCTGGTCTAATGGGTCATTCAAAGCCGTTGTTTCCTTGTTGATTTTCTGTCTAGATGATGTACCCATTGATGTAAGTGGAATATTATGCCCCCTACTATTATTGTGTTACTATCAATTTCTTCCTTTATGTTTACTAATAGTTGTTTTATGTATTTAGATGCTCCTATGTTGGGTACATAACTTTATACAATTGTTTTATCTGCTTATTTGATGGTTCCCTTTATCATTTTGTACTGCCTTCTTTGTCTTTTGTTACACTCTATTTTAAAGTCTGTATTGTCTGATTAAAAATTTTTTAAAAATAGTCTATATTGTCTGATATAAGTATCGCTACCCTGCTTTCTTTTCACGTCCATTTGCATGATAAATATTTTTCCATCCCTTCACTTTCAACCTGCATGTGTCTTTATGTCTGAAGCAAGTCTCTTATAGGCAGCATATGGAGGTGCCTCACTGGTTTATCCATTCAGTCACCCCATGTCTCTTTATTAGTTAGTCCATTTATATTCGAAGTAATTATTGATAGGTATGTACTTATTGCCATTTTGTTATTGTTTCATGGTTGTTTTGTAGTTCTTCTCTGTTCCTTTCTTCACTTGGTTTCTTCCCTTGTGTTTTGATAGCCTTTTTTTAGTGATATGACTAGATTCCTTTCTCTTTACTGTTTGCATATCTATTACAGGTTTTTGATTTGTGGTTACCATTAAGCTTATATATAACATTCTATGCATATGGCAGTCTATATTAAGTCACCTAATGGTCACCTAATTTTGAACCCATTCTAAAAGCGCTAAATTTTCACCCCCCCATGTTTAATGTATGTGATGTCAGATTCCGCATTCTTTTATTTGTGATTCCCTTGACTGCATTTTATACATATAATTGATTTTGACTGCTTTTGTGCCTTAACCTCCATACTGGTTTTATCGGTGATTAACCTACTTTCAATATGTTTCCATTTACCTGTAAAATTTCGTCCTTTCCTAATGTTCTTACTCCTGTTTATGGCCTTTCCTTTCCAGTCAAAGAATCCCCTTTAATGTTCCTTGTAAGTATGGTTTAGTGACGATGAACTTCTTTAACTTTTGTTTATCTGGGAAACTCTCTCTCCCCTTCTATTCTGAATGATAACCCTTGCTGGATAGAGTATTCTTGGTTGCAGACTTTTTTCTTTCAGCATTTTAAATATATCATGCCACTTCTTTCTGGCCTACAAAGTTTCTGCTGAAAAATCAGCTGATAGCCTTCTGGGGTTTCCACTGTATATACCTGTTTTCTCTTGCTGCTTTAAAAATTCTGTCTTTAGGAATCACTGGTGGCTCAGTTGGTTAAGCATCTGCCTTCAACTCAGGTCATGATCTCAGGGTCCTAGGATCAAGCCCCGCATTGGGCTCCCTGCTCAGTGGGGAGTCTGCTTCTCCCTCTGCCCCTCCCCACCTACTCACTCACTCTCTTTCTCTCTCTCAAATAAAATCTTTTAAAAATAAATAAAAATTCTATATTTATCACTACTTTTTACCATTTTAATGATTATGTGTCTTGGTGTGAACCTCCTTGGGTTGATTTTTTGGGGGGTACTCTGTGTATCCTGCATCTGGATTTCTGTTTCTTTCTCCAGATTTGGGAAATTTTCAGCTATTATTTCTTGAAATAATTTTTCTGTCCCTTCTCTCTTTCTTCTCATTCTGGGATCCCTATAATGTGAATGTTATTATACTTGATGATGTTTACTGAGTTCCCTTAATCTCTTTTCATTGTTTAATATTGTTTTTTCTTTTTGCTGCTCAGCTTGGTTGCTTTATATTACTCTGTGTTCCAGCTTACTGATCTGTTTTTCCGTCTCCTCTAATCTGCTATGATTCATTTATTTTTACTTTCAGATACTGAGTTCTTCATCTCTGATGGATTTATTTTTATATTTTCTTTATCTTTGTTGAAGGTCTCACTGAGATCCTCCACTCTTTTCTCAAGTCCTTTGAGTGTCTTTATGATGATTACTTTGGATTCTTTATCAGGCATATTGCTCATCTCCATTTCATTTAGATCTTTTGCTGTGTTGTTTCCTGCTCTTTCATTTAGGACATATTCCTCTGTCTCCTCAATTTCTCTGTTTTTATGTATTAGGAAAGTCAATTACGTCTCCTATTTTTGAAAGTAGTGGACTCAGGAAGAAGAGGTCCTGTAGTGCCCTGTAGTACAATGTCACCTGTTCACTAGAAACTGTTGCTTCAGGGGTGTCTCCTATGTGTGCTATGTTCACCCTACTCTTGTGGTTGTGCCACATTTGTACAATCCAGTCATCTACAATATCCCCTCTTACCTTGTGGCCAGGGTTTGCTCCCTCTGCTATTAAGGGGCCAATTGGGGCTGTCTTGGGCTTGAGTTGGGTCAGACTAGATGTTTGTCTGAATTATGGTAGCTCCATACTGCAGGGCACTCTCCCTGTGTTGTCACCTGAGGGGCATTTTAAGTGAGCAGGGCCTGCAGTCAGGCTAGATGTCTGCCCCCAGTCAATCTATTTGAGTTGCAATAACCCCAAACTACTGAGTTAACTCTTTGTGCTGCCCCTTGTGACGTTTCTGTTGGTGAGTGAGTTCAGCTGTGAGATCAGATGTATGCCCCAGCCCACTGCTAGGACTGCAATGGAACCTGTAAGTGTGGTTATCTCCCCCTGTCCCCAAGAATCACTTTGGAGTGGTTCCGACCACTGTTGGGTCTGCTTTGGATGGACTCCTGCCAGGTTGGGCAGGTTGAATGGGGCTTTCTGCAGGAGAACAGGGGGTGGGGGGGCAAGGCACACGGTGTTAGCAAAAAATGCACTTATCTACTTGCAGTATAGAACCTGGAACCACCTTGGAGGGACTTCTGCTAGTGTGCAGATTGGATGAGACAATCCACAGGAGAGCACAGGGGCTGGACACACAGTGTTAGCAAGCTAGGTTGCAAGTGTTCTTACTGGTTCCTGTAGATGTTCCAGTACCCAGGCTGGGAGGTACAGGAGAGATATGGTGTCCACCAGCTCTTTTGTTTTTGAAGAAGTCTCCTAAAGATCCCTGCCCCTCCAGCACACATTGTGAGCTTAGTAAATAAATCTCCTTCTTATATACCCTATGCACTTTTCAAAATGCTATTTCTGTGCTGCAACTCAGTTGGGCTGTTTCTTGTGCTATCTCTCAAGGGCAGGGACTGTTTCCTATTGTCCTCCAAGTCTCCCAGAGCTGAGCTTATTGATTTTTCAAAGTTTCTGGTGTTACACCCTACTAATTATAAAAACTTGCAAAGTTAAGTCCCTCTGGTTTTCAAAGCCAAATGTTATGGGGACTTATATTCCTAGTGCTGATCCCCTGTGTCTGGAGTGCCTGTTGTGGGGTCTGTTCCTCTCTCTTCTCTACAATTGTGGTGTCCCTCCCTTTTGTGGTTAGTCTCACAGATTAGTTTGGTTCCTGACTGCATCCCTGCCCTTCCTACCCTTTTCAATATGGCCTCTTCTCTATTGTTAACTGTGGAGAGCCTGTTCTGTGAAGTGTCTGCATAATTTTCTGGGTCAGTTATACTGATGTGGGTGTTATCTACATGTGTCCTACTCTGCCATCTTCCTGGAAGTTGACTTTCTCATGAAAATCTTAATTTCTTTCTCTCTCATGACCAACATTTTTCAGTTTTGTTAAGAAAGCCCTGACCTTTCCCTGGATGAAAAACAAAGTAAAATAAAAGCATTGGAATAACCAGCTAGAAATATGAATTAATTAATAACTTGAAGGAAGCCTCACTCAATTTCTCTTAAATCTCCAATGATAACACAGAAAAGCAGATGAAAACTCACAATATTACTATTGAATAATGTGGACCACTGTGTGCTGGAATTGTAAGCAAAGTCTGCCAATGATAAGGCTAGTACCAAAGGATTGGTAGAAAATTTTTCAGGTTTTACCTCATAGAGAGACTTTATTTTTTTTAAGAATGAGAAAGAGAGAATTTGGGGAGGTGGGGAAGAGTCTAGAAAGTCCTTTATACCTGCCCCTCAGTGTGTAAGATCAGCGGCCAAGCTCTATTTCACAGTGCTGCTCTATAACACCACAGAAGGGGGTCAACCCCATTTCCTTCCCTATTTGTTTCCTATATGCACACAAAGGCAGAAACTCCCAGCATGTAGGGGCAATTGAAGGTAGCTCTTTGATTTAAAGACTTAGGGGAAGATGAACCATGAGAGACTATGGACTCTGAGAAACAAACTGAGGGTTCTAGAGGGGAGGGGGGTGGGGGGATGGGTTAGCCTGGTGATGGGTATTAAAGAGGGCACGTACTGCATGGAGCACTGGGTGTTACATGCAAACAATGAATCATGGAACACTACATCAAAAACTAATGATGTAATGTATGGTGATTAACATAACATAATAAAATAAAAATTAATTAAAAAATAAAGACTTAGGGGGAAATAGTCTGGTGATAAAAATTCTTCAAATACCACATCAATTAAAAATAACTAACCAGTGGGTTTGGTTTCAAAAACTGCCTCAGAATTCAACAGAAACATTTAATGAAAGCCAGCAAGAACCTGGAAATGAGATAGACCTAAGTATATCAGTCTGCATTTCAGCTAGAGATTTGGAAAGTTTACCAAGAGTGGAACCTTAGCCATTTATTCTCTGGTCTATTGACAAACACTGACTTAGGACTAAATTTCTTTGGGTGAAAATTAGTAGAACACACACAACAAATATTGAACTTCTGGGAGAAAAGGGAATGAATTTTGCTGTAGAAGAAAGAGTGATAAGGAAATCCTGCCATTTGTGACATGAATAAACCTTGAGGGTATTACGTTAAGTGAAATAAATCAGACAGAGAAAGACAAATACCATATGCTCTCGCTTGTATGTGGAATCTTAAAAAAAAAAAAAACAAAAACACTCTCATAGATACCAGAGAACAGCCTGGTGGTTACCAGAGGCAGGGATGAGGGGTAGGAGAAATGGGTAAAGATGTACATCTGGAACATATAATGTTATATGTCAATTATATCTCAATAAAAAAGGAAAGTGTGACAATTACAATGTTTAAAGGAAACAAATTCTAAAAATATAAGATTCTAGAGAAAAGTTCAATAAGCTGATATTATCAATAAAGGACCCATGGCTTCTATGAAAAGAGAATCAGATAAAAATAATAGAGAAACCAAAAAGCAACACTATGAGATGAAAAAGCAATAGAATGAGAAGAAAGAGGAAGATGAACACAGTAAGATGAAAAGGAAAAAATGCCGAATTATGGACAGAAGGTTTGTAACCTCCCCAAAATCATATGTTGGAGCCATAACCTCCAGTGTGGCTCTTTGTGGAGATGGGGCCTCTAAGGAAGTCATTAAGATTAACTGAGGTCGGGGTGCCTGGGTGGCTCAGTCAATAGGTGTCTGCCTTCGGCTCGGGTCATGGTTCCAGGGTCTGGGGATCAAGCCCTGCGTTGGGCTCCCTGCTCAGCGGGAGGCCTGCTTCTTCCTCTCCCACTCCCCCTGCTTGTGTTCCTGCTCTATCCCTCTGTGTCAAATAAATAAATAAAAATCTTAAAAAAAAAAAAGATTAACTGAGGTCATAAGCATGGGGCCCTGATCGATAGAATCAATGTCCTTATAAGAAGAAACCTCAGAGAACTTGTTCCACTGTGTGTGTGTGTGTGCGTGTGTGTGTGTGTGTGTGTGTGTGTGTGTGTGTGTTTACAAAAGAAAGGCTATGTGAGGACAGGGAGAAGGAGGCTACCAGCCAAAAGAAACTGACTATACTGAGACCTTGACCTTGGACTTCTAGCCTCCGGAACTGTGAGAAAATAAATTTCTGTTGTTTATGCCACCCAGTCTGTGATATTTTGTTAATGGAAGCTCGAGCAGACAAACATGCTGAGATTAAAATGTTTCTGCAAGGAAGTCTAAAATACAATCATGAAATTAAACCTCCACTGAAGGTTGGAAACAGCACGGTGTATACTGAAGAAAATATAATCAGTGTAGACTGTGTTTCTCACATTTCAGTGAGCATGGGGGGCACCTGAGGTTCTGATCCAGTGGGTCTGGGGTCTGAGATTGTGCATCTCTAATAAGCTCTCCTGTGGCTGGTCTGAACACCATGTCCAGTGCGACGTAGCTATAGAGAACACTTGTCAAGCACAGAACATGTTAGACATGGCTGACAGTGAGCATACATATGTTTGTGTTTCTTAAGGATCGGTACAAATGCAACAGCAGAATAATTAAATGTACAATTGAAGGAAATTTTACTGAGGGTCAGAGGGAACTGAGAGTTCAGAGAAAAGGCACTACCATTTTATGTACAAAATTCAGTGAAATGCTCTGGTCCCTCCTCCCCAAACTGAAGAAAAACAAAACGGAACAAAACCAAACAAAACAAAACCAAAAAAAAAAAAAAAGAGAGAGACAGGTTTATATTTGTCATAAATTTGTTCACAATAGGGGAAAATGCAAATAATCTAAATATCCAATAGTAAATTGTTTTAAAATTGTGGTCTAAATAAAATAAAATTGTGGTATATTCATAGAGTAGAAACTAAGCTACCATTAAAGTTATGTAGCAGAAAAACATAAAATGATATTAAAAATATTCACAATATATTGTAAAGTGAAAAAAGAAGGCTGCAAAACAGCATATGATTCCACTCCTATAAACATGTGTATCAATGAATATGTGAATATGTTCACTGAAAAAACTGGAAGATATACACCTGCTCCCTAATGTGGGATTCCAGGTGATATTATTTTCTTCTTTCTTGCTGGTATTTTCTACATTCTCCATAGTGACGATAAAAATGGATCCATAGAAAAATGCCTAGAAAATAGAAATCACCAGCGATGCTATTGCTGGGCACTTTATGTCCAGTGAAGTATTTCATATTTAACTATAAACACCTAAATGATTTTAAAAGTTAAATAAACATTAACAGTGTTCAGGGAACATTAATTAGTACTTATCTTCAGGAAAATTGGCAAGGCCACCAGGGACAGCATGGCTATGACTTGACTTCTCTTGTTTGAGAAAAGAGTTTTCTTGTCCTATTTCCAATTTTCTATCTTACAAAAATTTCAAACATTCAAAAAGAGAATAAATAAGTTATATTGGAGGTGGTTTTATTTTATGTCTTCTTAAAATTATTTTTCAAATCAAAACTCACTTCAGTAAAGCTAAGAATAGATAACATTCTCAAAGTTGCCATAAACGCCAGGACTATTATAATATCCATTTTACTGAGCAACAGATTTTTAAAGCAAAACTGAGCAAAAACGGGTGCTGTAACAGATGTATTTTTATGCATAAATGACGATAGAAAACTTTATTTTTTAGTTTGAAGGAAAAAAAGGGCCACATAGTATTTTGGAAATAGATTTTTTTAATGTTTTTCCCTAAATGTACTTTAGTTTTACTTTCTATGGGCATTTCCTAAGTCTAACTAGATATTCTGAGTTACAAATTACAAAGATTTTCCCACATATATCCAATCTGCAAGTTCAACACTCTATTAAACGAGTTAAAAAGCTTAACATAATATAACATATTAATTTCTATATCCAATTCTCAACTCATCTTTTAAAAATAACAATAACAAAAGAAAAGAAGAGAAAAAAGGAAAAGAAAACCAGTCATCTCTTCTCCTATTATTATGGATATTAAAAATAAACATATTGCATTCAAGTTATTTTCTAAGTTCAAAAAACCACTTCAGGCATTTTCTAAAATTGAAACAGGACTTTCGAATTCATTTATGTCATTTCAGATAACTTACAAATAATTACTTTTGACAATGAAAAACTCAAGTTCTTTAGGTGGTAACTGACTTCCTAACTATAATTCTCAGTTTTTCTCACAATGTGGTAGATTTTTCCAAAATGACAGCAAAGTGGTCCTCTCATTGCTTTAACTACTTTATGAGTTTGTCCTATATCCATGTCTTTTTGTGCTCTCATGCTGGCCTTGGGCATACGACTGGCTTTGGACAATGGGAGATTAGATGAGGTGACACAAGCAGATCTTTTTAATCATCATTTTAAAACTTTTTATTTTTTCCTTATTTATTTGTTGTTATTTGAGTATAGTTGACTCGCTATATTAGTTTCACGTGTACAGCACAGTGATTTGACAAGTTTATCATTACGCTATGTTTACCACGAATGTAGCCACTGTCTATCCCGATACATCACTATTACAATATCTTTGACTGTATTCCTTACGCTGATCTTGAAAAGAGCCAGCCCTCGCCTGCTCTTGCCCTCTTCCACTACATGAGATCAGGTGCCAGGTAGCCTGCTAGAAGACAAGAGGCATGCAAAGCACAGGCAAGCCTCCCCAGTTGTCACAGCAGGGTCCTACTACATTGGATGACAGTTTTGTTGACTCCTAGACATGAGAACAAGTCCAGATGAGATCAGCAAAACCATCTAGCTGACTGCCCACACCACATGAGCAAAAAATCATATATTGTTAGATGTAGACAATGAATCATGGAACACTACATCAAAAACTAATGATGTAATATATGGTGATTACCATAACAAAATTTTTAGAAAAGATAAATAAGTACTAGGGATATAATGTACAACATGATGACTGTAGCTAATACTGCTGTGTGGTGTATAGGAAAGTTAAGAGAGTAAATCCTAAGAGTTCTCATTACAAGGAGAAAATCTTTTTTTCTTTTATTCTTCTTTCTTTTCTTTTTATTGTCCCTATATGAGAAGATGGATGTTAGCTGAACCTCTTATGGTAATCATTTTATAATATATGCAAATGAAACCATCATGCTGTATGCCTTAACCTTATACAGTAACATGTCATTTATTTTTCAATAAAACTAGGAGAAACAAAAATTAAACATTTAAAATGCAAATTTTCGAGCACCAGGTACCAAGGAGGTGTATATTTAAGTCCATTCCAGTGTAGAAAGGAAATTGAAATTTATATTTTTATCTCATTTCCTTAAGATTTCTATTTTAGGGACACCTGGGTGGCTCAGTCGGTTAAGCGCCTGCCTTCGGCTCATGTCATGACCCCAGGGCCCTGGGATCGAGTCCAGCATCGGTCTCCTTGCTCAGTGGGGAGCCTGCTTTTCCCTCTGCCTGCCCCTCCCCCTGCCGCTCCCCCTGCTTGTGTGTGCTCTCTCTGACAAATAAATAAATAATCTTTTTAAAAAAATCATATATTGTTGAATGAACACTACTCAGGTTTTGTGATTGTTACTCATCACTTATTATGGCAATATATAACTGATGCAAAGGTAACATCAGCATTGTGTTGACACTGTTGTACAATAAAACAGTGAATTGAAGGTATTTAGAATATCCTGCAGAAGAAGCAATGATGATAGTGTCAGAAGTGAATGAGAAAAGAAACTTGAGGGGCACCTGGGCGGCTCAGGGGGTTAAGCGTCTGCCTTCGGCTTGGGTCATGATACCAGGGTCCTAGAATCGAGTCCTGCATTGGACTCCTTGCTCAGCGAGGAGTCTGCTTCTCCCTCTGCTTGCCACTCCCCCTGCTTGTGCATATGCACGCTCTCTCTCTCTCTCTCTCTCTCTCAACCTCTCTCTCTGACAAATAAATAAATAAAATCTTTAAAAAAAACAAAAACTTGAGCAAGAGTTAAGAAGAGCTGATAGGTGTTCATCAAGACATTTAAATATTCCTGGGAATTCTCAAATATTGTGGCTGTAATGAGAGCTAAATTCCCTACCATCAAATGTCACTTGGTTAACACAAATTATTATATTTGTTTTTTTTTTTTAAAGAGGGGTTGGGGCACCTGGGTGGCCCAGTCAGTTAAGCATCTGATCTTGATTTTGGCTCAGGTCATGATCTCAGGGTCCTGGGGTCAAGCCCCACGTAGGGCTCTGCGCTCAGTGAGGAGCCTGCTGGAGATTTTCTCTCACCCTCTCCCTTTGCCCCTCCCCATGCTCGCTCTCTCTCTCTAAAATAAATAAATCTTAAAAAGAAAAGGGGGGGGGCAATCTTAGAAGGCCAGACGACTTAGGTACCTCATTTTACTAAAGTTTATTATTGTGAATTTCTTGAATCCTTAATATAACAATGGAAGGAGTAACTAATAAAAAGTAAAGATTGTGTTTCTTTTTTCCATAATTAATAAACCACCGAAGGGCTGTGACAATGTTTAATAAAATTTATTTTATCTCCCACAGTACCTAATCCTATGATTTGCACATAAATTGGCACTCAGTACATGGTGTGTTAAATTGAGTTGGACAATTATGAAATAATTACTTAGTAATTTCTTTGAGAGAATTTTCACCCAAGATTTTGCTGAAAGCTACATTCAAATGTTTGAAATTGACACAGAAGTCTATGCTTATTTGTATATGGCTCATTTTTAAAATATAACCCATTTAATCTAATTTCAGGTAACCATAAATTTAATATCATTGGCCCATGTTCCCTACCAACAAAAAGTACAAAGAATACCTGGGAGAAGTTGCAGATGAGAAATCAAGAGAATAAAGCTGTTGCTAACACCAGTGTTCCTAGCGGCAAAGGGACAAGGAAAAACTAGAAGATAAAAGTTGTTTGCTTATTTGCTCTCTTGTACCTATGGGACCTCAGGTAAATTAACTTAAGCACTTTTGCTTGATTATTTTAATTTCCTACTAAATGGAGGGAAAGGGAGAAATGGAAAAAGTATGTTCTGTGTCCCTCACTGGATTATAGTAAGAATGAATGAGTTGGGGTATGTGAAAGCCATTCAGACTTTATACAATGTGATATCCCATCATCCTCATTAATATGACACTAGATAAGAGCACACTATACTCTATGTAGCATCATACTTATCTAGCTCTAACTCTCTGATGTTAAATAATCACTTTCCTTCTTTTATTCCTACTCCAGAGAACGTAATTCCACACCTTCCTTTAACCTTGGCCAGGCCACAGACACACCAAGAACTCCCTCGGTGGGGCCATGCCTTCAACCTATGAGTCAGAGTCTGGACTGGCTAAATCATGAAGACCACTTTAAGTAACTTGCAATTGCCTTATTTATTAGACTATACACAATTTCCCTATTTAAGTTAATGTGATACTTTGAGGAAGTTATATAGGCAACAAAATGCAATATATGCAATAAAATCAGTATGTAGCCTATTCTGAAATTCAGTTAGCCCACCAAAAAGGGTCAGAGTTAAGTCCCTGATATTTCGTAGAAATGAAAAGAAAGTTCACCACACAATAGTCTTTCTCTGTGGAATTCATAAAAGAGAACACTGACAATATAAAAGAAACTATAAGTTTGAATGATCACCTACCACGCACAAGTAGTGAGAAAAATACTAGATTTGAACCACAAGTTGTATGCTCATATCCCAGATTTACTCCCAGCTATAATGTGATCTTGAGCAAGTTATTGCACATCTCTTAAGTATCCATTTTCTCACGTATACAATGATATCAGTACCACCTATATTACAAAATTCCCGTAAAGATTAAATTTGGCAAGTCTTATTAAATAAGATTAAAGAATACCATACTCTTAGTTTCCTTTTTTTTTTTTCTCCATCTTCCCTGAAATTTGGTTAAAGCAAATCTTGTTTCAGAGGCCCAGTGTTGGGGCGCCTGGGTGGCTCAGTTGGTTAAGCATCGGACTTCGGCTCTGGTCATGATCTCGGGGTCCTGGGATGGGGCCCCGTGTCTGGCCCCCGCTCAGCAGGGAATCCGCTTAGCTCCCTCTCCTGTCCCTCTGCTTCTTTCAACCTGCTTCTCCCCCTGCTCATGCTTATGCTCGGTGCACGCTGCGCTTTAACTCTCTCTCTCATATAAATAAATAAAATCTTAAAAAAAAAACAAAACCCAAAGGCCCAATGTGTGTGTCTCCCTTCGCTGAAGCTAAGGCCATTTCTGGTAAGACTATGCCCATCCAACTGTGTAATATAAGTCCCATATTCTTGCTATCAATGCAGACCTTTGTAATTTATGTCATTTCTTTCTTACTCATATAGTCTCCAACTCCAGATCTCCGACTGTGGCTCTGTCGTATGGCAAATATCTTCCATGTGCTCACTGCCTGAGCACACTTTATTACCCCCTTCATCTCACCTACTATGGTAGGAACCTATATAATTGTAAAGTGGTTGCATAGTAACCACATTATCAAGTATCTTCATTCCACTTCTATCTTAAAGCTCCAAACAACCAGTGGAGCATTTTTCAGTAAACAACAGTCTTCAACCAGAAAGAGAGGAAATAAACTTCCAGGTTGCTGATTCCGTTATTTTTTTTTTAAATTAGTTACCTCTGTGTTTATATTCACCAGGCTTGTATGTGAAACAAGAACTGAAGTGCTCACAGATGAGGCGACAATTAGCATCAAAACATACCACATGCCAAGTGAGAGTTGTTGCAGCTATCCAGTTATCTAGGTTATCACTGACAAATAGCTTCCCCCATAACATGAGAAATCTACAGCCACCTGCTCTTTCTTGGCTGGTGGAGGGAAACAGACTTCATAGTCCACTGGCTCTGCTAAACTGTGAATTATAGGTGAACCAAAGCCCCTCTACCAGCCATTGAAAGAAAAATGACCTCAGCCAGCAGGAGGACACTCCCTTGCCATAAGAAAGGAAAACAGACTTGAGAAAGCATTTAATCCAAGACCCTCATTGCACAGATTAGAATTCGGGTCAAGTGCTTTGCCGAAGTCGTAAAACAGTTATTTAATTGCAAAAATAGTAGGAGCAGAAACCTTTCTGCTTAAATTAAAGATTCTTCCAGGGAGGCAGCATGACGTATGTTGTGGTATTGAGTGAGACTGCCTCGGCTTGTATTTTAATTCTCCAATTATGTATAAGCTCTCAAGTTAACCTTTAGCAACTTCACGTTCCTCAATGCTATCTCACAGGGTCATTTTGAAGAGTACATGAGACAATCCACATAATATTTGTGTAATTGCACCTTACATAAATTAAGTACATGCTAGCAGTTATTATTATTCAGTGGTCCAGAAAACCTAAACCTGTCAGATCCCAAAATAACTTACCGATATCTTCAAAAGAAGGGAACATCTTACATTCAATGCAATGGTAAAGTCAAATAAACTTCCAAAATTTAAAGCTATATCTAGATCACCCATTATTCAGTCCTTTTAAAATTCTCTCTCCCCTATCTCTGGAATGACCATCCTAAGCTTTCAGCAAATGCAACTGGCCCAGAACAGTAACCACATATAATATAGAGTTTAACAAATAAAGGTTTTTATTTCCATCAAAAACTCTCATTTGAGCCTTTAAACTAGATTTTGGCTCTTTTATAGAAGAAGAAAAGAAAACAAAAATTTATGAAGTATGAGGAACCCTGTCTATTTTGAGCCTTGAGCCATGGCTTAAACATTCTTTTAAAGAAAAGCCTCCATGATTAATTATCACTAATTATATTTTTTTCTCTAGTAGATCAACAATGAACCAGATAGCATTTGGGAGAGTTTATTTTTGGTTAGCTTATTAATCTTAGCCAGAATAATCAGGGGTTGGGGATGTGAAAAAGATTTCAGAAACTATTCTGTCAAAGATCCGCATTTTCAACAGGACCAAGGCAGGTTTTCTTCCTCTCCTCAAAAATAACAAACAAGCAAAACAAACAGAAAACAGAGGGTGAGGTGGGGGTACCTATACAGCTCCCTCCTTTAAATAGATTCTTTGGGAAAAAATCATTTGGAATATTACTCTTAGGCCTCTCCATGCCTATTGATGATATAACTGAATTTTGAACACTTTCTTCTTCTACAATTGTCTTTTCTTTGGGGACACCCATTCCTTCTCTAACTTCAAAGATCAGTAAGTATTAGCATACAATTTCAAGAGACCACAAACTCGTTTACCTTGCTTCTCTGGAACCAGGTATGTTTTCTCAAACAATTTCCAAGTGTCATTTTTACCACATCCGTAAAAGCAGAAGCCATTGGAAGTGGCTTGTTGTTGGCAACCCAAGTTCCCCAAGAGAAAATCTGAGACTGACCCCCATACACAGAGGACAGAAAGAGACCGAAGAAAGAGGCAGGCCACTCCAGATTGGTAGGTGGCAGTTTTAATAAGCAAGGGAACTTACACATGAGGCTGGTCTTCATGACTTCAGAACAAGCAGATCTTCGCACCCCACCAAACCCGTGAAAATTTATATAGGCCTTACCTGGGCTCAGTCCAGAGGGTCTCAACAACACTTTGCTCTCTCACAGCTGTGTTCTTCACGTGGCTCCTAACTCAAGAACAGTGGGCAGAACATACACTTTAAGGACAGAGAAAGGGTGTAAGTAGCCTCTGATTGCTGGAGTTCAGCTCAGAGGTCAATCAGTGGTCACATCCTCTGATGACCTCCTCCAGTGTGGCTGGACCAAGCAACTGGGGCATCTACCTAGAGCTTTCAGATCTTTCCTATTTCTGGAGTAATTTCTCTGGCTCTTATAAGGAGACTGCTATGGTATTTTCAGGCCGGTTTCATTACAATATTATAATCTGCTACTCCAAAAATATTTCTTTCATTTTCTTAATGGTACATCAGATCCCGAAAAGACACTGTGGGTCTTTCTGTTTGATTATTTATGTGCATGTTTTGTTTTTGGAAACATCAATGCAGAAAGGGAAAATGATAATAATGAAGATCATCTAGTCTCAGAGTTCATTAAGCCGGTTAAAATTTTCCCAGTTGACACTTTTCTTCTCTTGCCTGTGTGATGAAACTGACATTTTGGGGGCACCTGAGTGGCTCACTTGGTTAAGCAGCAGCCTTCAGCTCAGGTCATGATCTCGAGGTCCTGGAATCAAGCCTCATGTTGAGCCCAACCTATGTTCAACTGCAAATGTAGAATGATAAATCCTTTAAATGAGAATTGAAGCTCACAGTAAGGCATACATTTCTGCGATGAAATTAGTAAAGATAATGGTTGTGAATTTGACTCACCAAATAATGGTGAGTTAGGAAGTTGAGGGTTGTGGACAGATGGAGAAAAAAAAAATGGATAACAGATCAATACAGTTCTAGCACAAATATAGAAGTGCCAATAATTTGAGCCTCATTTAACTTAGTTTTTTTTCTAAAGTTTTGGGTACTTAGTGAGGTTAGAGAAAGATCATCTTAGGAATCATCTAGAACAACATGAATGAACTTTGAAGAATTATGCCAAGTGAAATAAATGAGTCACAAAAAGACAAATACTGTATAATTCTACTTGAATGAGGTACCTGAGTAATCAAATTCATAGAGACACAAAGTCTGGTGGTTGCCAGAGGTTGTCGAGAAGGGGATATGGAGCTGTTTAATGGGTACAGAGCTTCAGTTTGGGAAGATGAAAAAGTTTTGGAGTTGGATGATGATGATGGTTGTACAACAATGTGAATATACTTAATACTGCAGAACTATACACTTCATTTTTTTGAGAACTGTACACTTTAAAATGACAAATCTTATGTCTATTTTACCACAGTAAAAAAAATCACCTGCAGAAAGATGGCAAAAGAAGAGATTGATTAGGATGATGAAATTGAAATAAACGTGGGAAATGAAATATATATGTGTTAACAAATTTCTTTATCATAAAATCTGTTTTAGCCTTAAAATGTGTAGAAAAATCTCAGCAAAAGAGTGCCCCCATGTGGACCTCTGTGAGGTGGCAAAATATATAATGAATAAGCCTGATGTCCCTCCTAAACCCTTTTGAATTATACATTCTAGTTCTTGCATGTAACCCCACCCTTACATATCTTGAGGGCAGAAGAACTCAAACACCTCCCCAAAGTTAATTCAAAATCAGAGACCAAAATAAGGATGTTGATATACTTTGGAGAGATTCTTTCTCTCAATGTCTTTGTTGACAGTCAATTGACAATTGAATTTCTTGAAAGTTTTAAAGGTTGAAGCTCAATGGTTCTTATGCTAATCGCAACCTAGGGTATTTAAATTCATATTGGGTTCCTGGAAGAAGCTTCTTTAGAAGAAAAAAAATATTTTGAATGTGTTTTTTTTGGGGGGTATGTTTTTGAAGATTAACTTTATTTCATTCATTACCGCATTTGGTTCTGTTTCTCAGCAAGAATGACTGTTGTTGTTACATCTAATTTTGTTGTTAATAAATAGGAAACTGGAGAAAATAAATATCTCTTTCATTATCACAAAGTGGTAAAACGTCCTTCCACAGTAGATATTTTTATTTAACACTTTAAGTTTTTTTTTTATGATGACATCATTATTTCTTTTTTTTAACCTACAGAATTTCATTAACCTCATTTGGTGGCCAAGGAACATGTTAAATAAGTTTCTAAGGTCATTGTAAAAATGAGGGGGAAAGCAAGATTAAAATTCTGACATACTGATTTTCTACACTAATCTTAGCTGATTGCCAGTGTTGCTGCTCTAAAAATGTGTATTCTTAAGTAGAGGCAATATTTTCGTTGAGATTTTTCAAGGTGATTCTATGATTTTGTGGGGGAAAATAACTTAAAGAATTTGATTTAAAAAATTATTTTGTAAACCTAGGTTCCTAACAACAAATATCTTAAATTGAAGAAGACAATAGAATGATTAATTGTACCTACTGATGGCTTTCACTTGACCTTGTAAAGGTTGGAGTTCTCCAGAGATCTCATTAGAAACACTGTCTCACTTGACCTTGTAAAGATTAGCTTTCCAGAAATCTCATTAGAAACACTTTCTACACTTGAGCTTCTGTTTCCTTAGGATCTAGAACCTGAACCAGTCTAGTATTAATGAAGTAACTGTAAGTAGCTTAAGCAATTTGTAGTTATCCATCTACAAATGGTAGATGGAGATGATTTTGAGACCATTTGTTCTAAGTTCACGATGTCATTACAATATCTCTTTAACAGTCTAGTATCATTTTCAATTGTAACTATGTGGGGATTTTTTAAAAACTTCTTTGCAATGATTTAGATTTACAGAAAATTCCAAAGGTAGTATAGAGACTCTCCATATACCCTTCACCCAGTTTCCCCTTATGTTACCATCTTACACTAACATGTTACATGTATCAATATTTAGAAACTAATATTGATACATCACTATTAACTCCAAAATGTATTCCATTTTGCTACTAATGTTTTTCTCTATCCCAGATTCCCATCCAGGAAATCACATTGCATTTAGTCATCATGTCTCCTTAGTCTCCTCTGATCTGTGACAGTTTACCAGACTTTCCCTGTTTCTCATGACCCTGACAGTTTTGAGGAATATGAATTTTGTAAGTTGTCCCCAGATTTGGTTTTGTCTGATGTTTTTCTTATGACTAGACTGGAGGTTTTTGTATAGAATACTAAAAATTTAAGAGTATCCCCTTCATCACATCATATCAGAGGTGCATGATATCACTTCTAATGTGACCCCAATCACTAGGTTAAAATAGTGCTTGCCACATTTTCCACCGTGAAGTTGCTATTTTATCCATTTTTTTCTTTTTACTACTCCTTGGAAGGGGATCTCTAAGTCCAGCCCATACTGAAGGTGGAGGAGGATTGAAGAATTAAGCTCCACCTTCTGGAGGGGGCAGCATCTGCACATGTTATTTGGAATTTTCCATAAGGACAATGTATCTTTTTTCCCTCATCTGTTTGTTTATTCAGCGATTTCTTTATATCAGTATGGACCTGTGTATATTTCATACTTTGTGTTATATTCCAATACTACTTTATTTTGATACCCGAATCATTCCGGCCTTTGCCACCAGCATCTCTTTTTTGTTCCTGTGACCTTTTGACATGCCCCCATTCTTTTGTTTTCTTAAGCACTTCCTTACTTTTTGGTATTGCAAGATGCTCTAGGTTCCTCTAATATTTACCCTGACCCAGCCCTAAAATCAACCATTTTTCCAAGAAGCTCCCATTGCTATTATTGGCAAATGGTATTTAGAAACCAAGATCTCCACCCTTGGTGTGCTTATTGCTACTGGTGTCACTGCTTCTCAGCCCTCTTAGCAGATAGAACTAGGAAACGTGGGGGCACCTGGGTGGCTCAGTAGTTAAGGGTCTGCCTTCGGCTCAGGTCATGATACCGGGGTCCTGGGATCGAGCCCCATATCAGGCTCTCTGCTCGGTGGGAAGCCTGCTTCTTCCTCTCCCACTCCCCCTGCCTGTGTTCCTTCTCTCTCTGTCTCTCTCTCTGTCAAATAAATAAATAAAATCTTTAAAAAAAAAGAACTAGGAAACATGTATGTATATTAACCTATGTATACACATTTATCTATAATTATTTCTGTATCTCTCCAGCTATAGATAGATGCTTCATGAATGGATGGATGGATGGATGGTTGGATGAATAGGTAGACGGACAGTTAGGTAGGAATTCATACTGAAGTCTCTGACACCAATCCGGTACAAAAGGATTTATTCTAGCCTTCTGTGAGAATTTTTTTTTTTAATCCTGAACTTTACTTCCTCTTATTAACTGATTATTTTTTGTAACTTATAGTAATTTATGTTACTAAATAAAATTCCCTATTAAGCCACTGCCTCTATACTTTGGTGGCATAATCATGTTGCTCTATCATTTTCTGTAAATCAACTAAAAGCTTTTGACCCATGTAGCAGACACTGTTTATTGTATACTTCATATTTATTCATCTCTTCTTTATTCCTAAAATTTAAAGGTAGCACTGTATCCAATTAAAAAATTCTCCTCTCCAGACTGTCTATAAGCTAGAGTTGCTCCCATGTAATTTAGATGTATGGCATATGAAAGGAAGCTTCCTAGGTGCAGCATGCAGGAAAGCTATTGTTTTCCCAATAAAATATGTCTTTGTTCTTCATTCTACTCTCTTCCTCCCATCTGAGACATGCACATGACATCTGGAGGTGGAGAAGTCACCTATGGTCAAGAGGATAAGAGCCATACAGTAAAGATGGCAGAACTGGAAGATAGAAGGAATTGGTCTAATGAGTTCTTTAAGCAACTGCACCAACTTGAGACTGACTACCTCCAGAATTCTTGTTACAGGGGGCAAGTGAGCTCATAGTAGGTAAGCTACTGTAGTCTGTTATGTAAAGTTGAACACAGTCTTAATTGATACAGCCCATTTGGAAGAATAGAACAGTAATTTTTTTTTTCTTTTTAAGTGGAATGGTCTGATATTGTGATTATATGTGCCGTGAAATACCAGCCAGTGCTGGTTTGTTATATCATATTTAGGTGTTGAAGTGTATATTCCAGTTTCAAGGGTTAGTATACAAAGAGTTTAGTGGCATTCTGATTATCAGTTCACGGTCAGCAAGTTTCAGGATTAAACAAAGTTTCATCTGTACACACCATGTAAAGGAATAAGTTTTAGAAAAACAATTTTCAGATCATCATATCATAAAAGAATGATTTTTCAGGGTGTGATTTAATATATTAAGATATAGCCCAAAGATTTTTGGGGTGGGAGGATGAGATACAGAGTATGGGTAGGGAGAACTCCAAGAGTGTCATAGGAGAATATGCAGTTCGAAAAAATCATATTAGAATTGTAATGACTTTTGATCAATATATTCAATTTTCTTTGAAAGTTAATACTGATGATGAAAATAATAGACGTGTTCCATGTTCCAGGCAAAATGCTAATCACTATAAAAGTATTATAACATTTATTTGCCATAATAATACTTTGCAGTATAGCTACTCTTAGTGTCTGCATTTTAAAAATGAGGAACTCAAATATGGAGGTATAAGCTCACAAATCTAATTAGTGCTTAGTATTCAAAAACAAGTGTGTCTGATTCCAGATTCCATATCCCTACCCATCTCACTGAACTGTTTGCTTGCTAAATAACATTAAAGGAAATTATAGGGTCCCTATTTTATCAAATAGCATTTTACAAAAGGTGGTTTTTTTTAAGTTAAGTAATACTGCTATACTCTTAGTGAAAAATGGAAAGATGTTTTCCTACCTACTGATAGGAGTAAATCACATTGCTTAATCACATAAATTTCTAGATGAATATAAAAACTTAAACTGCCATTTGATTTGCATGAGTCTATGACCTTAGTTCATTGCAGTGTAACTAAGAAATCTTTAGTCAATCAAAACATTAAAAATGGGGGGGGTGGGTTAGCCCAGTGATGGATATTAAGGATGGCACATATTGCATGGAGCACTGGGTGTTATATGAAAACAATAAATCATGGATCACTACATCAAAAACTAATGATGTACTGTATGGTGACTAACATAACATAATAAAATTAAATTAAATTTTAAAAAAAGAAAACCAAAAAAAAAAACCAACCCATTAAAAATGAGCTATATTTGTTTCACATAAATTATTTGTAAGAGGAATATGTATAGCCGTAGTGCATTGCTCATAATTCACTTTTATATGAGCTATTTTGAATCATGCTAAAGATGACAGGCAGTGTCAACTGTCACTTTGATTTAGGAAATGTCAGGTATCTGTGAGCTTCATTGACATGCATGATGTGTGACTTATGAAAGGTTTTAGGAAGATTTTTGTCATCCTTTTCTATACATAATAAATGTATATGATTGTATTCTTGGAAATGATTGCTTATTTAATAAATTAGGAAGTGGAAATATCTACCAGAACAAGAAGAAATAACTTTCAACTTTTACAGTATAGTCTTTTTAGTAGACATAGTGCTTTTTTTTGCTCTATTTAAAATAGTCATACTAGCTATAAAAAATTAGCATGAACACCACTGACTACTGCCTTATGAAAATAAAGATTTTTGTGAACAGCTATGGCATCCCAATACAGCTGCACAGAACTGAATAAATTGTCTCAAATGGCAGTTCCCAAATATCAACAGTAAAAGCAACAAAACCTCATATCTGGAAGAAGCATCTATAATTCAATTCTAACCTCAGTAGAGTCTCATAAATCCTTATTGATTAAAGAAATAAATATATCATTTTTTCCAAAAAAAGACTTCTGCATATAAATATTTATTTATTTATTTATAACAACATCTTAAAAATCAGTATCATTGCAGCAGTAGCCTCTGATGAGGAACACTGCTTGACAAAGTACGTGTTTTATATGTAGCCCAGGTGACATGCAGGATCTCCAGTCCCCCTAATGTCTGAATCAAATTTCCTCCATCATCCCATTCCATGCCTGTATCAGTATAAAACTTTTCTCCAATTTTCTGGAAATTACCTAGGTCTAACATTTTCTTGGTCCTTCTGGCTTCTAACTTTTTGCTGTTTGAATTAGCTTAGCTGATGGATAACCTTTCCACCTGATAATACCACTTCTGTTACAGGTCGTGTTAACCCAGACATGAAACTCAGTCATTTATTATGGTGCCACAAAATAAGAAAATTAATAAAACATGTATGTATGTGTGGTATAATTTACTAAATTTGGGGGAATGAGAGGGTAGGAGAGACTTTACATTAAGGAAAGATCATCATCTTATATCTAATAATAGACATCCTGGTTAGTAAAAATACGTCAGACATCTTATCTACTGCTGGGGATTTTTCACTGCTACCTCACTGCAAAAAATTTTTAAAAACCCGGCTTCATACTATCCATTTGGCTCCTTTCTTATCCTCTCACTTCTGTCTCATCTCTTCCCTTTCCTCCCCTTCCTGAATTGCTCCTGAGACCTCCACATTCAGCAAGAAATAATTTATTTTGTCTTCCCCTGAGTACCCTAAAAGAACAGAGCATAAATAAAGCTGGGTTGTTTTATCAAGAAGTCAAATCCCAGGGAAGCAAGAAAGAGGTAAAAAGAAAATGAGGGGGATGGGTTGGCCTGGTGATGGGTATTAAAGAGGGCACGTTCTGTGGAGCACTGGGTGTTATGCACAAACAATGATTCATGGAACACTACATCACAAAAAAAAAAAAAATGAAGCAGGGAGGGAAGAAAGGAAAACATAAAGGGGTGCATTACTGACCTGGCTGTAGTCTTACAAGGAAACACAACTGAAGTATCACAGGACACATGGACTTTTTGCATCTCCAAATAGCCAGGGGATGGCAGGGGCAAATATATCTGCAGGATCCTTTCCACTGCCTGTCTCTCATTGATCAGTTTGCTTCTGATGGGGCATTACATTCTGGGCACTTGTGGCATTAAACACCAATATTCTTCATCAGATACACATGTAACAATATTACTGACTCTCACCAGATGACTTTACCACCTACCTCAGAAGGATTCTGTCAAATTCCTATCACCCAATTTTCAAATCTATCTGCATCCCTTGTAATCAAAAACAGGGTCTGGCAGAAGGTAGGTAACCAATAAATATTTTTAAAATAAATATGCACCCACTTTTACCTCCCCCATCATGTAAAATGAAGAAATGGAAGGGTCTACCTGTCTCTTTATGTCACCAACCTTCCCCTCCTTACTGATGGGTATTTAAATATGATATAGTGTCTAGTGTCTCTCTGTTTTTTTTTAAACTCCCTTCAGCTTTACACCCACACTCCCACAGCTGTTTAGTAGTATAAATATCCTATAATTTATTTATCCATTCTACTGTTGGCCATTTGAACTGTTTCCAGTTCTTTGCTATTAGTGATTCTACAAATATACTTGTGCATGTTTTTTAATGTGTGTGTGTGTATATATATATTCACATGTATATATATGTGTCTATAGACACATATATACACATATATATGTATATATATGTGTATATAGACACATATATACACATATATATGTATATATGTGTATATATATATATGATTTTCTTCAGAAGAGGAATTACTGGGTCACTGGGTAAGCACATCCTCAACTATACTACGTAATGCCAAATTGTGATCCAAAATGGTTCTACCCTTTACACATCTGCCAGCCACGTGTAAAAGTTTCCATAGCTCCACATCATCATGAGTTGATATTCTCAAGTTTTTTAGTTTTTGCAAATCAAATGGATGTGCAATCAAATGGATTGTATCACACTTTGGCTATAATTTGCATTATCTTTATTACTAATGAAGTTGACCATCTTTTCATGTTTATAGGGCATTCTTTCTTCAGTGAGGAGCTTGCTCAAATATTTTGTTCATTTTTCTTTTGAGTTCTTTATCTTTTTAGTATTGGTTTGAAGTTCTTTATATATTCTAAATATTAACATGTTTGAAGTAAATTTGCTGCAATACCTTCTATTTATGATTGGTTTTCACTTTCTATATGCTGTCCTTTGCTATATAGAAGTCTTATTTTTAATGTAGTTGAATTAATCAATTTGTCCTCTATAATTTGAGCATTTTGCTCCTTGTTGAGAAATCTTTGCTTTGAGATCATAAAGATATTTTCATAGATTGTTCTATAAAAGTATAGAATTCTCCATCCACCTATAATTTATTTTTGTTTATGGGGTAGGCAGTTTCCAGGACCATCTCCAAAAATCCCTGCCTTTTATTCATACCCTTGTGTGTTATCTCCCAACATTGAATAAGGCTAACCTGGATAATAAATAGGACACACAGAAATGATGGTATTTGGGGGCACCTGGGTGGCTCAGTCAATTAAGCATCTCCCTTCGGTTCAGGTCATGATCCTGGGGTCCTGGGATTGAACCCCTGCTCAGCGGGGAGTCTGCTTATCCCTCTTCCTCTGCCCCTCCCCCTGCGCTCTCTCTCACTCGCTTGCTCTCAAATGAATAAATAATTTTTTTAAAAAAGAAATGATGGTATTTGACTGCTGAGTCTAGGTAATAAAAAGCATTGTTGTTTCCATTTTGCTCTCTCCCTCTTGTATCACTAACTATGGGAGAAGCCAGCTGCCGTCTTGTGAGAACACTCAAACAGCCCTATAAAGTAGTCTGTGTAGTTAGAACCTGAACCCTCTGGCCGAGAGCCAGTGAGAAACTGGTTGATAACAGCCATATGAATAAGCGTCCTAGAAGCGGATTCTCCTGTCTCAGTCATGCTTTCAGAAAGCTATAACACTTGGCTAACATTTTGACTGCAACCTTATGAGAGACTCTGAGGCAGAATCACCAAATAAGCTGCTCCTGAATTTCTGACCTATATAAACTGTGTGAAATCAGTATTTATTATTGTTTGGATCCCTACATTTGCGGCTACTTTGTAACACAGTAATAGACAATTAATACATTATTACATAAGGTAGCTTTTCATTTTCAATATTTTTCATTTGCATAATCAGTTATTCCAACCTAATTTATTTTGAAAGCCCTTTCTATCTATAGTTATCTGCAAGAGTAACTCTGTCATAAATAAAGTTTCCAGTTACACATGGATCTGATTCTGAACTCCTTATTCTATTTCATTGGTCAATTTGTTTAACCTTGAGTTAATTCTTCACTAATTACTATAAATAAATGGATGAACATCTATTTACTTTTGAAGTGACAAGCATGCCCACCTATAATTTATATAGTTCAGATACCATTCTACTTAGGTATTCAATATCCTCATAGGTATTTTTCCCCCACAATAAGAAGCACTGATGTTTCTGATTCTTAACCTCAGTAGGCCACTGATAGAGGAATATAGGATCTAAAGGAAGAGCTTCAAGGTGTTGGAACATGGCATCTTATATCAGCTTGTCTTTTCCTTTTCTTCTTTACAGTGTTTGCCATGTGTAATTGAGCTCTCTTGCTACGTATACTCAGCTCAACTTACTGTACTTCATTGATGCCTTCACAAACCTTTTCATGTGTAAGGATAATACAGTTATATCTTTTTCTAAAGTTTGTTTTATTGATGTTTTTGTGGTTGCTTTCTTTTGTTTGCTGTAAAGATCAGCCTCTTGTTCAATGGAAAATATGACCAAGAAAAGTTTTCAGAAATTATATTAGGGCCCCATCATCACTACTATCATTGTTATTCCCACTGTGCATGGAATTTATTAATATTTCCAAATGCTCAACCCTAGACATCTTTTCATTGATATTTTTAAGTCTCTTAAGTACCACGTCAATTTAATAACTTTTTTTGTTCTTTTTTCAAAACCTTAGGAAGAAACTACATGTTGGAACTGAACCAACAATATGTGTTTCTTTCTGCGGATCAGCACAATTTTGTAAGAGCTAAAATGATTCAAGCAGATGTTCATCATGGGACTGCCAGCAAAAGGACTGAGAGTCACAAAGATAAATTCCAATCCAGTGTTTGGAAATCTCCCCACCACACTCAAGCGTCTTTTGAAGTAGGTATCAGATTTTTTTAAGTACTTTTAGAGAGCTTTTAAAATTTCATCTAAAAATCACTTTTGAAATCTGCAGTACTATTCCTGGAAATATATCTTAGATGGACTTGAATGGAGCAAGAGAGTAGATATGGATCTTTATTTTGTCTTTTAGTGGCTCACTTATAGGGAAATATATAGGGCTCTCCCTGTTCTAGTCATAGCTTATATCTTTTTTATTTTTTAAGATTTTCTTTATTTGAGAGAGAGAGAGAGCATGAGCAGAGGGAGCGGCAGGCAGAGGGAGAAGCAGACTCCCCACTGAGCAGGGAGCCCAACACAGGGCTTGATCCCAAGACCCCGAGATCACAACCTGAGCCGAAGTCAGACTCTTAACCGACTGAGCCACCGAAGTCCCCCTAGTCATAGCTTATATCTTACCACCTATCTTTAAATCCTCTTCCACGGGGTGCCTGGTTGGCTCAGTCATTAAGCGTCTGCCTTCGGCTCAGGTCATGATCCCAGGGTCCTGGGAGCGAGCCCCGCATCGGGCTCCCTGCTCGGCGGGAAGCCTCCTTCTCCCTCTCCCACTCCCCCTGCTTGTGTTCCCTCTCTTGCTGTGTCTCTCTCTGTCAAATAAGTAAATAAAATCTTTAAAATAAATAAATAAATAAATCCTCTTCCACTCACGTGCAACATAACAGCATATCCTAAAGTATGTCATGCTATTTCACAACTTTGTGACTTTGCTTACGTTGTCCTCTTTCCCTAGAATGATCTCCTCAACCCCCACTGCCAAAATCCACCGGGCAAATACATATATATTTTCAGATTTAGCCCATCACCTCCTAGAAAACCTCCTCTGACTGCCATTCATCTCCCACAGGCAAAATAACTTACTATCCTTAGTACTCCCTCTTTCCACTCTAGACTTTTCTACCTGGTTCCTATAACACTCCATTGGCTTGTCTGAATTTGTGGTTCTCACTCAGCAATCATAAATAATTTGGAGGCAAATTGTATTGCCCACCTTTGGATTAGTAGTACCTAGCAGTGCCTGACTCAAAGTATGACCTCAGTGAATTTATTATAAAGAAGTGAATGAATGAATGAATGAATGAATGATTGCCTGCATCTGCATTAGGGATTTAATACTTGATTAGTAAAGGTTTTAAATTTTATCCTCCTATATTTTGAGATTTAGAATGGTGTTAAATGAATTCAGTTACACATATTAGACATTACTTTGTCCTTTTCATTTGTCCCTAGCACATATCAGGTAAATAATCTCTATAAAGTTTAAGGAAGCATATTGCAATGTATTGTAACATAGAAAAGCCATTTCTAAAATATTATAGTGCAGACACTTTGTTTCCAATGTTTGACATAATGCTGGAGCAAAACTTAAAGAATCTTGAAAAGAAGGAATATTTAAATAATGACACTATTATAATGTACCATTTATATGCTTGTAACTATACCGTGTTCTTTAAATATTTTACCTCCTTTTATTTAATAGTCACAACAAGCCTATAAGATTTGTTGATATTTTTCTTAATGTGCAGATAAGGAAATTGAACCCCACAGAGATTAAATAAATTTCCCAAAGTTTACAAGTGACTTTGACTCTGGTCTTTTGCTTTTTCCTTTTTATTTTTCTTTTCCCTTTTTACTATGGCAAGTACACTTAACACGAGATCTACCCTTTTAACAAAATTTTAAGTGTACAGGATAATATGGTTAACTATAGGCACAAAGTTATAGAGCAAATCTATAGAACTTAATCATCTTTCATACATGGAACTTTATACCAGTTGAATAGCAACTCCCCATTTCCCCTGCTCCTAGACTCCAGAAATACCATTCTGTTCTTCACTTTGACAATTTTAGATACTTCATAAAAATGGAATCATGCAGTATTTATCCTACCGAAAGCCTGTGTTTTAATTTACTAACTTTTTGAAAAATAACAACAATAAACTGTAGCATGTTAACATAAATAACATTTATGAACAATAACTATATTTTCAAAAAATTAGTTAAAAAGAGTGGCATAGTTTTACTTATCACCACAATCTCATTAAAATGTGGGAAAATTGGACAGCCATATGAAGAAGAATGAAACTGGACCATTTCCTTACACCACACACAAAAATAGACTCCAAATGGATGAAAGACCTAAATGTGAGAGAGGAATCCATCAAAATCCTAGAGGAGAACACAGTCAGCAACCTCTTCGACCTCAGCTGCAGCAACTTCTTCCTAGAAACATCACCAAAGGCAAGGGAAGCAAGGGCAAAAATGAATTACTGGGACTTCATCGAGATAAAAAGCTTTTGCACAGCAAAGGAAACCATCAACAAAACTAAAAGACAACTGACAGAATGGGAGAAAATATTTGCAAATGACATATCAGATAAAGGGCTAGTATCAAGAACTTATCAAACTCAACACCCAAAGAACAAATGATCCAATCAAGAAATGGGCAGAAGACATGAGCAGACATTTCTGCAAAGAAGACATCCAAATGGCCAACAGACACATGAAAAAGTGTTCAACATCGCTTGGCATCAGGGAAATCCAAATCAAAACTTCAATGAGATACCACCTCACACCCGTCAGAATGGCTAAAATTAACAAGTCAGGAAACGACAGATGTTGGCGGGGATGCGGAGAAAGGGGAACCCTCCTACACTGTTGGTGGGAATGCAAGCTGGTGCAACCCCTCTGGAAAACAGTATGGAGGTTCCTCAAACAGTTGAAATTAGAGCTACCCTACGATCCAGCAATTGCACTACTGGGTATTTACCCCAAAGATACAAATGTAGGGATCCGAAGGGGTACGTGCACCCCAATGTTTATAGCAGCAATGTCTACAATAGCCAAACTGTGGAAAGAGCCTAAATGTCCATCAACAGATGAATGGATAAAGAAGATGTGGTGTATTTATATATGATAGAATATTACGCAGCCATCAAAAAATGAAATCTTGCCATTTGCAACGACGTGGATGGAACTAGAGGGTATTATGCTAAGCGAAATGAGGTAATCAGAGAAAGACAAGTATCAAATGATCTCACTGATATGAGGAATTTGAGAAACAAGACGGAGGATCCTAGGGGAAGGGAAGGAAAAATGAAACAAGACAAAACCAGAGGAAGACAAACAATAAGAGACTCTTAATCTCAGGAAACAAACTGAGGGTTGCTGGAGTGGAGCAGGGTAGGAGGGATAGGGTGGCTGGGTGATGGACATTGGGGAGGGTATGTGTTGCGGTGAGTGCTGGGTGTTGTGTAAGACTACTGAATCACAGACCTGTACCCCTGAAACAAATAATACATTATATGTCAATAATTAAAAAAATGTTTGAACTATTGGGAAGCATCAAGTTCATGCTGATAGACACCAATTTCCCAAAATTTCGTGCTTCCTTCAAAATCAAAGTTAATTATTGCCAGCGAATATTTCAGTTGTTTTCTCTGAAGTAGCAAATTACTTTGTTCATTTTCAAGAAAATATTTGCCAAGTCTGAATAGTTATAGTTTGCCTATCAGTGTTCTTTTAATGATGTTCTGTTCAGTAAAAAAAGGTGGCAGGTTTAACCTCCAACTCGCCCACATGCTTTTTTTCAAGACAACCATCATACTTTCATAAACAGCAGAAGAGCTTTATGTGTACTTCCCATTTCATAATACAGAATTATTAACAAGAATGTTCTCTAGAGGGGCACCTGAGTGGCTCAGTTGGTTAAGTGTCTGCCTTCGGCTCAGGTCATGATCCCAGGGTCCTGGGATCGAGCCCCGCATTGGGCTCCCTGCTCAGCGGGGAGCCTGCTTCTCCCCTGTCCTCCCCACTCATGCTCTCTCTCTCTCTCAAATAAATAAATAAAATCTTTTAAAAAACAGACTATTTAGTTATTATTTTTATTATTATTTTATTTACTATTTACTATTTATTTATATTTTTGATGTGAGTTCGTGGTTGTGGAGCATACAATGGCTACTCACAGAGTCTGGTGCCCCTGTCTTGATTCATACTAAGGTGCCAGCATGTTCCTTCTTACTGCTTTTGCCCCATCAGTACATAAGTTAACACAGTGAAAAAGACGAACAACATCTTACTTATCGTGAAAACAGTTTTGATTTCATGGACCCCTGAAAGGTTCTTGGTATTCCCCTGGGGTTCCTTATACCACGCATTGAGATCTACACAACAAGACTATTGCCATAGTCTTCTACCCACCCTTCTATAATCTGTTCTCCCCATAACACTCTAAATCAGATCATGTTACCCTTCTGTACACAACCTTGCATGGATCTCATCCTGTGCAGTGGAATGTGGAATGTCCTCACCTTTCTATCTCATTTCCTACCACTTTCTCAGTTGCTCACCTTCCTCAAATCCACTGGCCTTCTTGTTCTTGAAAGCTTTAAGTGTACGCCTCTTCGGTAGATCTTTACACTCTCTATTCTTTCGGCATGGGACATTTCTTAGGCATTTTCATGACTCATTTTCTTTCTTCATTTAGGTTTCTGCTTAAATATCACCTTATAGAAAGGCCTCCCCTGACCACAATCTATAACTGCACCTCTGTCATCTTTTAAACCCTTAGCCTGCTTTACATTCCTTTTTGCCACTTATTTGTTAATTGTGACTCCCCCCCACACACTCAAATATCAACTACCTGAAACCAGGAATTTAATTCTGCTCACTGGTGTTTTTTTTTTTTTCATTGCAAACAATGAAAAATGTTTGGATGAATCAATAAACTGCATTCTAATAGACGCACCAAGGTAAGTTCTTAAGACAAGAATATATTTGCCTCACAGAATCGTAACTTAACATAGTGTTTCCTAAATAAAAGCTCACAGATAGACTGTATCAAATTAACTCAGTATATTTGTTAAGCACAGAATCCAGCTTCCACCCCCAAAGATTCTGATTCAGTCAGTCTAGGATGAAAAGAGAGACAATGTATATTTTAAAATTCCCCAGGTATTTCTGAAGAACTGTCAGTTTTGGGAACCCCTTTCCTAAACCAACATGCTAGTGTCTGATATAAGGCATTAGTTGGTATAGGATTTATATGAAAGGCAGCTAGGTAACCTGCTAAATCATCATTCAGATTATTCAAATTTCTAAAGATCATGATTATGAAGATGGCCATAAAAACACATAACTATATAAAAAGCCACATAAAACAGAATGAAATAAATTTTCGATATTTAAGTACAATATCAATACACAAAAATCAACTATTTCTATGCATTAGCAATGTTCTGAAAATGAAATTAAGAAGGTAATTCCTTTTATAATAGCATCCAAAAGAAAAAAGTCCTTAGAAATAAATTTAATAAAAGGAATGCAAGACTTGTATACACTGAAAAATATGAAATATAGATAAATGGAAGGACATCCCAAGTTCATAGTTGGGGAGACTTAATATTGTTAAGATGGCAGGGTCCTCAGAGCTGATGTATAGGTTCAATCCAATTCTTCTTCAAAACCGTCTTTTCTACAGAAATTGATGAGCTAATTCATATAGAAATTTAAGAGACTCAGAGCCAAAATAATTTTGAAAAAGAAGAGCCATGTTTTGAAAAAATAGCCTTTTCCACAAATGATACTAGGACAGCTGGATATCCATACACAAAAGAATGAAGTTGGATGTCTTCCTCACCATACACACACAAAACAATTCAAAATGGATTATAGCCTACATTTATGAGCTAAAATTATAAAATCCTTAGAAGAAAATATAGGAGTAAATCTTCGTGGCCTTGGGTTAGTCAAAGTCTTCTTAGATATGACACCACAGCACAAATGACAAAAGAAACAATTGACACATCAAATGGAATTCACCAAAATTAAATGTTTTTTGCTTTAAAGAATACCATCAAAAAAGTGAAAAAACAACCCACAGAATGGGGGAAATATTTTCAAATCATATACTGATAAAGAACTAGTCTTTCTTCATATGAACAACTATTACAACTCAATAACATAAATAATCCAATTTAAAACTCAACAAATGATATAAACATTTCTCCAAAGAAAATAGGCAAATGGCCAGTAAACATGTTAAAAGATGCTCAAAATCATTAGCCGTCAAAGGTATGCAAATCAAAATCATACGGAGATATCACTTCTAAATGACGAGGATGGCTAAAATAAAAAGACAATAACAAGTGTCAACAAAAATGCAGAGGAAATAGGACACTCTCACATGGCTGGTAGGAACTTAAAAGGGTGCAGCCACTTTGGAAAACAATCTGGCAATTCCGCCAAAGGTTAAACATAAAATTATCAGCAATTCCACTTCTAGGAAAATGCCCCCCCCACAATGAAAACATATATCCATGCAAAAACATGTACAGTAATATTCACAGCAGCATTATTCATAATACCCAAAGAGTAGAAACAACCCAAACGTCCATCATCAGATTAATGGATAAACAAGATGTGATATATCCCCAAATGGGATATTATTTGGCAATAAAAAGGAATGAAGTACTGATACATGCTACAACGTAGATGAACCTTGAAAACATTATGCTAAGTGAAAGAAGCCAATCAGACCACGTGTTATATGATCTCATTTGTATGAAATACCCAGGAGAGAGCTATAAAAAGTGAAAGTAAATCACTGGTTGCCTATGGTAAGTGGGGGCTTAGGGGAAATGAAGTAACTGCTAATGAGTCTGTAGTTATGTAATTTCTTTTGGGTCTGTTATGGCAACCTAAATGGACTAAGATAAACCCCATGGCTCAATATTTGGTTTCTAAATCCTAAGTGTGTCAAATGTGTATTCTTGCCAACCATGTTACCTTCCAAGAAAACAAGGAGAGGAAGCTTCCAAGGAGAGGGATCAGCCTTTTGGTGAATGCCTGTGTTTCCTTTCATATTTTCCTTGATTAATTTATGAAAATTTACATTCTTTTTAAGTCATAGTCCTCATTAGCTACGGGGCTTAGGGGGGCATAATTTTAAAAAGATATTTTCTAAAAGTACACCAACAGAGGGTAATAGAGGTGGATAGGGACATTCATTCTTATCTGACCTTTCTCTGATGTGCTCACATACTATTTCACACTCAAATACCCTTTCATTGCAACACCAAAGTTTCTGATTCACTCTTCATATTTTATTTTCACAATAAAGAAATTGTCCAACTTAAATAATATTAAATTACATAGCAAATGACTTTTTTATTGTGGTAAAATATACATAACATAAATTTACCATTTTAACCATTTTTAAATGTACAGTTCAATGCCATTAAGAGCATTCACATCATTGTGTAATCATCATAACATGACTTTTATATAAATAATTCAATGGAAAATTCAAACATGTAATCAAATCTACAAAGTAACTTTTATTATTAAAGTAAAATCATACTTCTAATAAAGGGCGCTATCATAAGGCTTCAGATGAACTAGTAACCCTATTAATAAATTCATGACATTGTTATTTATGGAACCATATTTCAAATATATTTATACTTGTAATTTCCTTTTATGACCCAAAGATTTTCATCCAGATTTTGTATCGAAAATAAATTCATTGATGCGTCATGAGACAGACTGCATATTAAGTATATTAAATGTCAGGCTTGTTATTCTAGTTTCATTTGGAAAACAAACTCTTCCATAAGGCATGGACAGATGTTGGTAAGATACTAGCAGCTGTGGCAGAGAATACATTTTCATTAAGTAAGAATGACAGTGTTTTTTTTAGTGGGTAAGATTATTAATAGCTCTTTGGAAGTATTAGACAGAAGTTGTTACAAGATATTTTAAGATAATCAATAACCCGTCCACTGTGTTTCTTACTGTGGTGCCAGATGCTGCTGTTTGTTCTCTCTTGACAAGACATCAAACTCCCAACACCATGTCTACCTGACCATAGCAGACAGGTCACACATAGCCATCCACTTGACTAAGAGAATTATCTAATTCAGCCTGAATTTCTTCAGTTTGTCCTCTCCTTTCATGTCCTTCCTTCTTTAAGCTTGGTCTTTTGTCCATCCTTAGGGACTTGCTATCAATCATTTTCTCTTCAGTGGATTCATCTTCAGATTTTGTAGGTTCTCTCCCCTCAGCATTTTCATGCTTTGAAAATAAAAAAAATCAAAAATCAAAATCCTTTTTCTTACCTCTCCTATGTCCACCCTGCTAATATTTAAGATCTCTAGTGCACTTCATAGCCCGACTTCTTTAAAGAGGACTGACATCCCATCTTCACTTTCTCACCAGGATTCCCTCTCTCATCTAGTAGAATGTGGCTTCTACTGAAATGCCCATGCTAAGACAACAAAGGCCAAAGGATACATCTTGTTTTCTTACTTGACCTCTCTCTGCTTGTGATGATTTTATGGATTCTTATTCTGGAAACTTTCCTGCAGTGGCCTATGTGACACTATGTTCTCTTAGTTCTCCACATTTCTCCCTCTTTTGCACTTTCTCTCATGGACTTTTTCCCTGTCCTCTTCTCAAGTGTTGATGTTTCTCATGTATCCAACTCCTTACTAAACATCTATAATTGGACAGCACATCTCAAACTCAATTACAAAATTCAATTCTGTATTTTCTCCCCAATCTTCCACTCCTTAGATGTTTTCTTATCTCAGTGAAAGGCACCACCGTTCACCCAGTTGTTCAAGTCTGAGCACCGCCCTTGACTTCTTTTCCTTCCCCTCCTATACAACATCAGCTACTGGTCCCGTCAAGTTGTCCCCCTACCCCGTTTATGACTAGTCTCCCTCATCATGCTGTGCCTCATGTTCAGAACTGGTTCACTGCAATAGGTTCCAACCAGTTGCCTTGTCACTCACTTTGAATCTCCATACTGCTCCAGAGTCATCTTTCTAGTTTTAAAATCTGATCATGTCACACCTTTACTTAAAAATCCATCAGTGCCCCTCAGGGCGCCTGGGTGGCTCAGATGGTTGGGCATCTGCCTTCGGCTCACGTCATGATCTCCAGGTCCTGGGATTGAGCCCCGTGTCTGTCTCCCAGCTCAGCGGGGAGTCTGCTTCTCCCTCTCCCTCTGCCTCTCCCTCTGCTCTTGTGCTCTCTCTGTCTCTCTCTAATATAAGTAAAATCTTTAAAAAAAAAAATCCATCAATGCCTGTCAAAATAGAGTTTAAACTTGCCTCAAGATTCTCATACTGTTTCCCACTTTCCACTATATCCTCCACTCCCATGATTCCCAATAATCACCCTTCACTCCAGCCAAATGGAATTTATTAGATTTTCTCCAATATATAATGCGGTTTTCCTTTTCTTAGAATATCTTTCTCACTTTTCCCTTATCCATTAAAAATAGGCTAGAGTACCATAATCCCCACGAAGTGTTCTTTGTTCTTACCCTCCCCACCTCCCCAGGCATAACCTCAGGCCAACTTTGATACCCCCCCCATTTGTTCACCTAAAGCTGCCTCTGCATACCTTTTTCCTAACTCAGCTTATTATCAGAGTAAATTGTAATCCTAGATTTGTTTTTATTTCCTCTATTAAACTGTCAACTCTTGAGGGAAAGGAATATGCTTCACTTTCTTCTATGGTCCTAGAACTAAGTATAGTATTTGGGTATAGTAGTGAGCAAGACAAATCTGTTGAATTAATGAATACAAAAATGAACTGAATCAACTAAACTTGTTTTGCCTTAAATATATGGCCAACAATATTATAACATAAGAACCCAGAATTATTGCCCCACTACTGAAATGCTCCTTTATAAATTGAACCTACTAACTACTTGGGTTTGAGTTTGGTTAATTCTTAGGCAAGAAGGCTTAGTGTACTACAGAAGTCATTTCATTATATTTTAGACTGTTTCGTCTTCTTCATTTTTGCAATCTGTCATGTATGTATACTCTGATGGAAAAAATACTTGAGCTTGACTTAACATTCAGTTGGTAAATATTTGTATGGGCATGAGTATAAAAATCTCTGGCCACCCGAATATCCTGATCCAATAACAGAGCAAAGGGACAAGAGCCTTTCAGAAGAGTTGATTACACTGTTTTAACGACAGGGGGCTCCTGTCAGCAGCTCTCAGGCAAAAACCAAATGCTATGGTTGGTTTATCTGTTTGCTTATTGTTTCCTTGCCTCCAGTGCCTGACAATGCTAAGTAAAGAGTAAGAGCTGATCATTTTATTTTATATTTACATAGAAATTTACATTTTAAAGGACTCATTTGTTGATATGTCAATTTGATTTAATCCTCCTGAAACTTCAATGGTTCTAATAAACAAAAGTGCAGATTCATTTTGCTATCTCTAAAAGTTAAAATCCTCTTTTGTTTGAAATTTTTTGTCTGAATATTTTTTAAGAAAATTTTCATGTTTCAGGTTTTTTTTTAATTTTAGTAGATGGTCTATCTTTTGTTTTATAGTACCTTTAAATGAGCTTTAAATTATTTATTTTCTATTTAAAGATCTAGGCATCATTCAGGGAAATATAGAGTTCCAGTCTTAAGTATTCCAATGTCTTCTATGACCTTCAGCTGCAAATTACTTCTATGACTATAATCTGAAGACTGTTGTTCTTTGTTTATCACAGGATGTGTTTTTCCCAGTTACTACGATAAAATGTCAAGTCACCACTTCCTTTTGAAGTTGCTCCTTATTCTTGCAATGCTGTTATAAATATAATATATATAAAAATATATTTATGTATATAAATATAATTTTTTCTTTAATGGAAGGAAAGCAATAATTGTTATTTCCAAGCTTTAGAAATAACTTTTTCCCCTGTCTTATTCTTGAACCTAAACCTCTGAAACCTACTGAACTTATTCTTACATGCTATCTACTCTTGATGTCTTCATATTCCCAGGAAGACTAAACCAAGAATGCATATATAGTAGAATTTATATTCATATTGTAGCTTCAGCCAGTCACATATAAAGACTGTGTGACTGGACATAAGTAGTTAAAATAGTTGGTCAACAACTAGTTTTTGACTCCTTCTATGGGCTGGGCATGGTTATAAGCCCTGGAGTAGAGTAGTGAAAAACAGTACTACCATTGATACGTTACAGTCATTGAGAATGACCAATAGTGTTTTACATGAAGTATCTTGGTGCCCATCATTTTGTTCAGAGTGACACCTTAAGTTTTATACCGATTTTTCCCACCTTAGTGTTCCTTTTACCCTTAATTCTTTACACATTATTTTAAAATTCTTGATTTGTATGTACATTTGTATGACACCTTGAATCATTATGCAATGAGGTGTGATATAAATAACTAAATACAACTCAATGCAAAAGTACATCTTCAGCACAAATACAAGAAGTCACTTTTTCCTCCAAGTGAACAGGAAATCAGCTTTCCTTTGCCTCAGCTCATTAGAGAATGAAAAGCACTCCTAAGTCAGAAATGAGAAATTCAGCACCAAGGAAGCAGAGATGGAAACCATTCCTAGAGTAATCAGTAACACACATTTTGCAGAGCAAACTTTTTAGGAATGACGCTTACATTTTTAAAAAAGAGTTAGTATTTAAAGTGAACCTTGAAGAAACAATCAGCCAAACCTAGAATGTGGAAAATTCTACAGGACAAAAGATCCAATTTCTTCAATAAGTAAATAGAAAGAAAGAAAAAGAGAGAGAGAGAGAGAAGGAAGGAAAGGAGGGAGGGAGGGAGGGAAGGAAGGAAGGAAGGTGGGAAGGAAGGAAGGAAGGAAGGAAGGAAGGAAGGAAGGAAAGAATTGCTACAGATTAAGAGAGTCAGAAGATATATATTGACCAAATATAATGGTTAATATTGTTACAATTCTGACTCCAATAAACTAACTGTAAAAAGACACTTCTGAGACACTTAGGGAAAACTAAACACATATTAGGCATTAGATAATATTAAGAAAATATTATTAACTGTAGGAATGTGGTAATGAGATTATTCTATTTTTCAAAAGCCTTATATGTTAGAGATACATATTAATATGTTTATAGATGAAATGTTATGTCAGATATCTGCTTTAAAATATTCCAGATTTATTTAATTTATTTGTGAAATAAATAAGCTTCTCTGTTTAAAAGTAAGTGAGAAAACTAAAGCATACCTTGAATCACAGTAAATTTCTAATGGAGTTTCAATGAATACAAATTATATTCTTAGGACAGGTTTTTCCAAAAGTAGCAGCTGAGTAAAAAGCATATTTGAGAGTAATTTATTTGGGAATGTGATCCCAGGGAACAGCAATTGAGAGTCAAAGAGAGTAAAAATGGGGAAGAAGAGAAAGCCAATAGAGGAATGCTCACTGAGCTGGCTACCACTTTTGGATGGCGGGGATCTCAGTCCTATAAAGAACATCTGAAAGCCTCAGGAAGTGCACCTCAGAACCATCCACAAGGGAAAGAAAAGAGAAAGGATTTATCAATCATCTCCCTTCTCCATTGGTCAAGGGCTAGGCCACAGGGCATTAACACCTCTGTACTTCTTAGTGACAGGAGCATGAATGCAGAGAGAGTTCGGTCATATCTAATGACTGGGCATAATAGAAGCCCTCCAGCAGGAAGAAGAGTTCGGTCATATCTAATGACTGGGCATAATAGAAGCCCTCCAGCAGGAAGAAAGAGGTGCCCAGGGTTGGCCTGAGGCAATGTACTCACAGATTTCCCCTGAATGAATCTGGTTGAGGACTTCATGGGAGCTAGGCTCCACAGCTAAAATCAGAATAAGAGGATTAGGAGAGGCAGGCAAGAGCCCATTCCCTGTGTCTCCTTTTCCCTTCAAGTAAGTCCAGTGAGTTACAAAATCCCCTTCAATATGGTGGCAAGCTGGAATCTGTAAAGATCAAATGTAAGAAAGTTAGTGAAACAAACGGAAGTCCCCCCAAATGCTGCATCTGATTCCAAGGCCATAGTAGATATGATTTATCTCCTTTCTCCACTGCCAATTTTATAATTCTCTTACCCTAGGCCTGCTGGCCTGTGTTGTTTGCCTGCTGCGGTGACCCAGACTTTCATCTCCAAAGAATCTGCGCCCTTGATTTCTCTGTGCTTATCAGGCTGTGGTCGTGGCAATTTTCCATCCCTAATTGTCACCAGGCATGATGGCACCAAGAGACCTAGTGAGCAATCCCCAGACTCTCTGTATATCTCCCTGCCTTCATTTTGTAGCAGGAAACCTAGTTCCTCCTGATAAAAATCAATAGTATTAGCAGGAAACCTAGTTCCTCGTGATAAACATCAGTAGTAATTACCACAGTGGTGTAGGAAACAGAACGCCACAACGACCACTGGTGCGTGTTCGCTCAGACTCCGAGATCTCTGAGAAAACTCGAGATTGCAGGGTTAAAAATAACCCGAAAGGATCAGAGTGAAATGCCCTTGGAACGTGTGTGGTCAGTTCTAAAGCACGCAGCGGAAGATGTTTTGTAGATAGGAAGCCAGGTGTAAACAGCACACTGTGCCCTCCCCTCTTTGTTCCCTTGCCCTGTAAATTCTGTTTTAAAGATTCTTACGTGCTTGACTAATCCCGGGTACATGGAGGAATGTGCCTTACTCCGCCCCTGCTGTAAGTCATTATAGATCTATATCGCTGTAGCAGGTATATAAGAGTATGGAACATAAACCTCGGCACCTCGGGCTGTTTGCTCGGGGTCCCCTGTGCCTCGCTGTACTGTTGTCTCTTTTTCTCAGTTCCTTCGCCGCTCCAGGTCCCCGACTCTCAGAGGTCGACACGCCGGTACAAAGTGCCTTTCTTTGCCTATCATTAGATTTCAGGACTCTTAAGTGCTCAAACGTAACAACGAACAGATTACCAATAAGATACTTAGAATATAACATTAAATACGGTAACAGAATACTGATCAAAGTCACAAACAGTCTAATTACCATTAGCAGGTGACATGTTTTACTGTTGTAAACTTGACCCCAAATCATCAATCACCTTAAAATACAAAAAACAAAACAGAAACAGATGGGTGAAGGTGTCTCAAAATACAAGATTAGGTTATACAAAATTTTCTTCCCATGAACCATCTCAGAAAACTCTAATTCCTGTCTTTCTTTCTTTCTCTTTAAAATAGTTTATACTTTCTCTCATTCAATAAGAATTTGAAGGGGATGCATTGGATTAATAATTTTTAGCAAGTGTGGACAGAAGTCTGAGAGATTTTATTTAACAGAAAAGTAGTTTTATCTACGTCGTTGGCTATGCCTATTCTAGATGCATTTGCTTATTCAATAATAACACAAATTCCTTCATTTATCATGTGCATCTGTTGTGATAGGTTCTTATATTAATTGGCCGCAAGCCCCACAATAATGCTGCAAGGTAGGAAACTGAGGCGTTATAGGAAATAATTTAGCAAAAATCAAATACCTAAACCAGAATTCCAATTCAAAACCTGTTGCTTTAGGTTGTTTACTAATCTGGAATAGTAAAAGGAATCATTCAATTTACAGTTGTAAATATTGTGGGAAAACTGTTTAGATTTGGAATCTTTGGATTGTCATTTTGTGATTCCAAATTAAGAACAGAGGTGTAATGAGGAACAGAGAGGTAATTCACAGCCTGTTGCTTTCAACTGGCTGCTGTTGTATTATTTCATCATAGGCAAAAGCAGAAGTCCATATATATTTGTCGTGGGTTGTAAATCAAGGTGCCTCTACCACATCTCTAGGAGTGTCTAGATATCTACCACAGTCAAGGAGTTGTTATTTGACTTAAATTCAAACAGTCACATTTTCTCTCCTGAAATTGTGATATATGAGTGAAGTGACACAACATGGAAAAACAGATGGAATATACTTATTCCTGGGGCAACATTCTTACAACACAATCAAGCAGCTCAGACAGCTCAGCCTTTGGATTATGTCATTTCCCTGGGCAGCTCTTTAGTCTTCCTCTAGATTTTGTAAGGATATCATGATCTCCTTCCAATAAACTTTTCTTCTTCTTCCTTTGTAGAGTCAGTTCCTGTTCACTAGCAATCAAAGAACCCTAAATTATATACAATTACAACAAAGAGTGACCATTTCTTTCTCCAAATACCTGTTGTATTGTCAGTCCACACCACACAATTCAGCATCACTGTTCTCTAATTCCGCTTCAGTATAAACTACTTGGGCACTTCTATTATTATTCTATATGACATAGCACAGGGCTGTGTACTAAATTGATGGAGAGATGTAAAAACAATAGTAATGGATGCAATGGATACAATGGTAAAGGGTGAGGTGTTGGGAAAGTCAAGGATAGGAAATGAACATAAAGCTCAGGGAGTGCCAAAGCAGTTCTTAAATCCTGCTTCAACCTACTCATGACTATTGCAAAAGCACCGTCCTCCATGGGACATCAATTCAGACTTACAATAAGTACACAAAAAAACAATCATCTTGGGCAGGTCAGCTTGTGTTTACTCAAAACTGTTCTGTCCCATGAGTGGAAGAGCTGGAATCATTGGGTGCCCATAGAATAATGAGTCGTGAACACATTTTCTTGCACACATATATAAAAAGTTACATAGAATGGTATTCTCATCTTTCACCAGCGGTAATGATTGTTGAAAATATTAAGGAAATAGCCAGAATGAAAATATAATCTCTTATTATATACTGTAAATGTAGTATTTTGAAGAGTATAAAAAATGTAGTAGAATGGCTTATTTCCCTCAGCTTACAGAATATAAACAATTTATTTCAGAAAAAAACCTCAGTAAGAAAGGGTGATTACTTTTAGTATATTGAATTGTTGAAGGAGTGTTTATTCTATGGCTGAAGTCATTACGAGATATGAATTCAGAGCCTTTGTTGATTGTTCACAAGGCATGGCTGTTCTTAACCTGAATACTGAGAAAACAAAAAAGGAAGAAAAACCCTTTAGGAAAAATGTTTAGATTTTTAGAAAATTGTTATTCTTTTGGTTGAATAGTGTAATGTCCACTCTTTCCTGTTTGCTTTTATCCATATAAATGCATGCCTCTTAGCAATTACCAAGGGTGACTCCATTTCAGAATAGTCTTATTTATTTTAAGATGAATTAAACATTACCTCACTATTCCTACCACGCTTTCCTTCATTCCCATAATTTTCTTTGAAACTTATCTTAAAGTCATGCTATTATGGTAAAATACATAAAGGATAACTAAATTAAACATGTCTTTGAAATTTTTGCATAAAGAACACTTTCTGAAACGAACAATTGTCTGTGAAGTCAATTTTGAAGGGCATTCATAAGCTAACTCTACCTCCTACAAAACTGCATAAAAAATCACTTGAAAGGTTAATCCAGGGAGGTGTAAAGAAATACAAAAAGTGAAAGCAAAGATTCAAGAAACAAGGCCAGCAAAGTCTTACCCAGGAAAAGTTTTTTTTAAAAAAAATCTAGAGAGAAATTAAGAATATCATAAGATGTTTGGAAGATTCCCCTTAAAGTAGGAAAATTTAATGATACAAGATTACATATACTTCTTTAAGCATTCAACCACATTATTTGATTCAATAGAAAATATAATTTATATAGTAATATTGTATTTGCTGTTTACCAGCTTTTGGAAAGAATCTGCAAAGAATAAGAAACATAATTTTGGGGACTGTCATAAACCTTGATTATCGATATAATAACACGACAGCATGACTAAAACCAGAAGGTAAATGGGGAAAAGAGAAATTTGCAGGTAGGGTAGTCATGCTTCTGAGTAGGCAATCAATAGATACTGTCTAATGTTGGTAAATCTAAAAATGGCAACCCAGAGTGAATTGACTCTGAAACAAATAAAGCTTAAGCTTTGGGAATCTTAACTTGCAAGGACTAGGAACATTAACAATTTTGTAACTGTGTGTTTCTTTTTCTTAAAGGTGTATCCTCCTTACTGTATAAATTTGAGGCCCCATGTAACCTGGATCCACACGGAGACCACTCCCAGGGCTTTGGCAGAGACCTATGCACCTGGAGGACCCTGTCGCTAAAGTTCCTCTAGCTGCAAGGTAAATACAAGTTTGATGATAACCACCCAAATAACTAAAAGCAGAAATCATTGACCCTCCTTACTCCTTGGGGATGGTCATGGTAGAACTGGGAGAGGTAGGGAAGAAGGGAAGAGGGCCAATTCTATTTTTCATTTTATAGCCACTAGTGTGGTTTTATCTATTTATTAACCTATAGATGTATTGTTTTTAAATAGCAACAATTGATTTACAGTTTATTAGTCAACATGCACTTTCCTCCTTGGTGTATACTAAAGCTATAGACTGAAGGTGAAAGATAGGGCTGCAATGTATATGTGATTATTTAATACAGTTTTTCCATGTCTGTGCTAACTATCCTTATCTTCTCCTTACATACATATTTATTCTGGGTTCAGTGCCACCGTCTAAGTTAATAGAAATTCCATATATGAAAGCAGCAGTGTGTGAGATAACAGGAAATAAAAACATCTGGCATTATATTCTTGTCCTTAGAAAGAGCAGTCCCAGAGAGCATCAGTGATGGCCTTTTCTTATCAAATAGATAGTATTACCGATAGAACACTTAAAAATATAGGAACACTTTCTTCTTATAAAGAGTTTTCTCATGAATGGAATCTTATTCTTTCCTGAGACGCTTTTAAAAAAGAAAAGAAATTCATGGTTCTCATCATAAAATTTCTGCAGTTTTCTAATAACAGGATTCTGCTCTTGTAAATAGTCATATTGTTTAAGGCAGATCTACTTTGAGCCTGCAGGAGAGTAAGAAAACAACTGATTTATGGAGATATTTCAAAGTCTAATGAACTACCTTGCCAAGATGAAGTGTTGCGTTTTGCAGATAATTAGACTGTTCTTTACCTGCCATTGAAGGAATGTCACTGTAAGCAGACACAAACTCCATGGCAACGTGTAGATCAGCACTTTCTCTGTCAATACCTGGGAAATGTCATTTCTCTGAAATTCTGCTAAGGAATTTCTTCTCAGGAACAGATTAGACAACTAGTGACCAAGGAAATGTGTAAACATGTTTAAACTGAAAAGCATTATTGGGTCAGCCAACTACTTAAGAAAGAACAGCCTTGGCAAATGACAGAGAATGAGAGAGGAAGACGTGCAGATTTCCTCCCGGCCTTGAGATGAGAGCAGCTTGGCTGGAGGACCCCAGCTGGGAAGTGGGGAAGCCTGACTGCTCTCCTTTCACCCATGTCCTGGACAGCTCTGCAAAGGATGGCGGAGTATCAAAACAGGACCTAATTCAATTACCTGCCTTTTGTTTACTTCCAGTCGAATGGTTAATATCAGCAAAAGCATTTTTATTACTTTATGGATATGAATGTAAATTTGGTATAAAAGACTGGCAGTTGACAAACCTGTTTACCTGGGAGTTTAGGGATGATTAATCCTTGGTGCATGTGTGCATGCATATGTGTTTTAAATATTCTATTCTCAAGTTTTTCTAAGAAAGCCTACATTGACATTTTTAATACCAACTGTGAAGGATCGTGAAAAATTAGGCCATTTTAAATGAAAATAAATTCAGAAATGGGAGAATTACATACGAGATGGTTAAACTGCATAATGAATAATAAATTAAAGGGAGCTTATTGGTTAAAAGAAGTTGGAAGACTGAAGAATCTCCAAGGTCCACTCAAGTCTATGTTTCCTTGAGCAACAAAACAAGAAAAGATTGAGGAAATTCAGAGGCAAAAAAAAACCAGAGTTCAACTTAAAAAAAAATTCTAAAGTGCTCTTCAAAATATTTCACTATAATGACATAGAAGGCTATGGTGTGCTTGATAGGTAAATGGTGAAAATGGTGATCTGTTTGTAAGGAAGCAAAAAATACATGCCTTAGGGAAGTTATGGAACCGAAGAGAAAAATGTAAGAATACCTCGGCAAAAATACACATGGGTGGAACATCATTAGAAGAATTATGTTAGAAGCAGGCATTTAAAAACCCCAGAGAAATGGATGATAGGAGAATTCACAGTAAAAATAATTAGGGGCTTCTGGGTGGCTCAGTGGGTTTAGTTAAGCATCTGCCTTCAGCTCAGGTCATGATCCCAGGGTCCTGGGATCGAGTCCCGCATTGGACTCCCTGCTCAGCGGGGAGCCTGCTTCTCCTTCTCCCTTTACCTCTCTCCCTGTTCGGGCTCTCCCTCTCTCTCTCTCAAATGAATAAGATTTTAAGATTTTATATCTTTAAAAGTAAACAAATAAATAAAATAAAAATGATTTTGAACTAGAAAAAGGAATAATTTTATGCAACGACGTGGATGGAACTGGAGGGTGTTATGCTGAGTGAAATAAGTCAATCAGGGAAAGACTTGTATCATATGACCTCACTGATATGAGGAATTCTTAATCTCAGGAAACAAACTGAGGGTTGCTGGAGTGGTGGGGGGTGGGAGGGATGGGGTGGCTGGGTGATAGACATTGGGGAGGGTATGTGCTATGGTGAGCGCTGTGAATTGTGCAAGACTGTTGAATCACAGACCTGTACCTCTGAAACAAATAATACATTATATGTTAAAAAAGAAGAAAAAGAAGATAGCAGGAAGGGAAAAATGAAGAGGGGGAAATCGGAGGGGGAGATGAACCAGGAGAGACTATGGAGTCTGAAAAACAAACTGAGGGTTCTAGAGGGGAGGGGGGTGGGGGGATGGGTTAGCCTGGTGTTGGGTATTAAAGAGGGCACGTTCTGCGTGGAGCACTGGGTGTTATACACAAACAATGAATCATGGAACACTACATCAAAAACTGATGATGTAAGGTATGGTGATTAACATAACAATAAAAAAATTTTTAAAAATGAATAATTTTAATTGCTATACATTCACAAAGTGCTAACAAGAGCAGAATGCCCTGCAAGAATATTAAAGAGTAAACGAATGATTTGATATCATATTCTAGAGTTCAAAAGATCAAGGGAAGAGAAGAAAACATCAAGGAGGATCAAAAAATTTACTAAAAGTTTATCAGTGGAAGACATTCATTCTAGAAGATTTCATAGATCCGTCCCTTCTATTTCTCTAAAATCATCTTATTCTCCATTAATCTCCCCCCACCACCACCCTCCGCTGTGTTCTGGTCTCATGATCTGCTTTTACTTGTTTGAACATGACAAACTCTGCACAACCTCATGTCCCCTGATGATGCTGTTTCCTGTGCCATGAATGGTCTTCCTCCTACTGTGCTTGCCTAGCTTTTTTTCATTTTTAGTTTAGCTTAAAATATTATCCTGGCCATTTATATTTCTTATTAAAGAAAACACAAAGCATCCCAATGCTACTCCATGGTTACTGACTGACATTATTTTTTATATATAACATACATATATATATATGTGTGTGTATATATATATATATATATATACATATATATTGTTTTCTGCAGAACACATACCAAAATTTGCAATTATTTTATTTTTTAAGACTAGAAATTAATTTCAAAGCTAGCAGTTAAGCTCAATAAGGGAAGGGACTGTATCTCTCCTTGTCACTGCTGTGAGCCCACGACCTGGTAGGGTAATTGGCGTATGAGAGGCACAAGATAAACAATGGTTATTAATGATTTGATCAATTGATGGATTAATAAACAAAACATGTAAGTAATATGATGTAAAATATAGTGGAATATGGAGACAAACATCTGTTCTAAGGTTACCTTTTACAAACATAGCATGTTTTCCCAACTCTTTGTGAAATTCTGGCTTAATTTAGACCATAAACCCACTGTGTAGCTGCCAGAGATTATGGAGAACAAGTATCTGGCCTTTTAGAGGCCTCCACCAAGACTGGCAGACTAGCAAATATTCCAAACGTCAGAGGGGGAGTCAGATACTAAGCAGACAAAGGCCTCCAGAGGTATGCTCACAGAGCCAAGGGTCTTCATACTGGGATTAATTGTGTACAAGGTCTAGGGAAGAACTCTAGTTAAGGAAAACAAGTGAATTTGTTCACCAGTGATTATTGAGCTCCTGAGTACCTATTGAGAAACTACTTTGTGCCAAGGTTGCTGCCAAGTCCATAGAAGACAAAGAAGAATAAAAAGCAATCTCCACTTTCATGCAACTCAGAGTCTAATAGAAGAAACACACACATATACATATATAGTTCTCTGCAACCTTGAGAATGACATTCTTGAAAATTCTCTGACAAGATAATTTGTAGGATAAAAATGTAAGCATTTAAGAGACAATAGGAATGTGGGACAAAGTTCATAATGAAAACAAGAAAGTCTTATTAAATGTGAGATTTTTATACCCTTAAGAGCAGTCTCTCTGGGGCACCTGGATGGCTCAGTTGGTTAAGTGTTCTCCTGGGGTCATGATCCCAGGGTCCTGAGATCCAGCCCTGTGTTGGGCTCCCTGCTCATCAGGAAGTCTGCTTCTCCCTCTCCCTATGCCCCCCACGCCACTTGTGTTCCTGCACTTGTATGCTCTCTCTCTCTCTCTCAAATAAATAAATAAATAATCTTTAAAAAAGAAAAAAAAAGAACACTCAGTATAAAAAAGATCATCCAAGGATTTCCTTTGACATTAAAATCTGAAATAATTTATCAAGGGTCTTCTTTAAAGTTTTAAGTTGAACATATAAACCTATTCTAATTTGAAGTTCAGTAAATCTTAGGGGCCCTTGGTTGGTGCAGTTGGTTGAACGTCAGATTCTTGGTTTTGCTCAGGTTGTGATCTCAGGGTCATGAGATCAAGCTCCTCATAGGGCTCAGAGCTCAGTGCAGTCTGCTTGAGAGTCTCTCCTTCTACCTCTGCCCCTCCCTCCCCAGCTCTCTCTCTAAAATAAATAAATAAGTCTTAAAAAATAAAGTTCAGTAAATTTTAGCAGTTTCTGAAATATGTTTGCTAGGTCCCATGTAATATTTTTAAATATTTTAAACTGTATTTGTAAATATAAAATATTCCATTTCCTTCTTAAGATCTTTGATTATAGGACTTAAATTTTTTCCGATATAAAATTAGTTCTTATAAAGATATTAAATTAATCTTCTTAATAATGTGATTCTTAAGTTCTCTTAAATATTTCAATATATACACTTAATAAGGGTTTAATTTAAAACCAAAATTCTAAATCAATCACTAAATGATTAAATTAGAACTAAGTGCTTGATATATGTTGCTCTAAAACACCATTTTTTAAAATACAAGGACATTTCAAATATACTCAGATTTCATAACATAGAAATGTTAATATGATGAATTCTGATTCTCTTCAACATTGCTGTACACTTGACTCTTGAACAATGCAGGGCTCAGGAGCGCCAACCTCACATGCAGTTGAAAATCCAAGTAAAACTAACATTGACTCCCCCAAAACCATACTAATAGCAAGAACAGGGAGAGAATACTTTTTCCTGTGATAGTCCATTTACCACTCACGTGGAGACGATTAGCATCACGGGGCATTTTAAGTGAACGCTCACAAAGCTTGAGCTCACTGAAATAGCAACAAGAGGTGGTTGGGAAAATACTACAGCAGTACAGGTGTACTATGATTAATTTTATGCAGTTATGATTTAATACTGCATCTTTATTTTTGTTTACATTTCTCTTGACTGCCAATGGCATCGCGCATGATCTGTGTGTGCATAAGTTTTGATCAATTTTAACTTTTTATAATAGATTCGTGTATATTGTATGATAGTGAATGATAAAATAGGCTGGTATCTACATATAGTTTATATATTCTTGACATACCTAATTTTTCTCAAAATTTTTTGCTATTTTTTTAAGATTTATTTATTTTGAGAGAGAGAGAGAGAGTGAGCGAGAGAGAAAGCACAAGCCAGGGGGAGAGGCAGAGGGAGAAGCAGACTCCCTGCTGAGCAGGGAGCCAGACTCAGGGGCTTGAATCCTAGGACCCTGGGATCATGAGCTGAGCTGAAGGCAGACACTTAACTGACTGAGCCACCCAGGCACCCCTCAAAATTTTTTGGTATTTCTAAGCTATGCAGTTCATCTGAGAGTTATTTTTAATTGACATAAGCCTCCAAAAAATTTTCCAGGACGCCAGGTCCTGGGATCAAACCCCACAGTCAGGGGCGCCTGGGTGGCTCAGTTGGTTGAGCGACTGCCTTCAGCTCAGGTCATGATCCTGGAGTCCCGGGATCGAGTCCCACATCGGGCTCCCTGCTCAGCGGGGAGTCTGCTTCTCCCTCTGACCCTCTTCCCTCTCGTGCTCTCTATCTCTCGTTCTCTCTCTCTCAAATAAATAAATAAAATCTTTAAAAAAAAAAAAAAAACCCACAGTCAGACTCCCTGTTCAGCAGAGAGTCTGCTTCTCCCTCTCCCTCTGCCTTTCCCCCTGCTTGTGCTCTCTCTGTTTCTCTCTCTCTCAAATGAATAAATAAAATCTTAAAAAAAAAACACGTAAAAGTAGACCCACGCAGTTCAAACCTGTGTTGTCCAAGGGTCAACTGTACTTAGTTCTAAATCTTTTAATAGTTGAGTGATGCTTACATGGAGATATATTATTGTCATCCTAACCAAATTTCAGCATAACTATCATTGCTTGGTTTCATGACCAGAGTTTCTGGCTTTTGATGCTGACTGGCTTCTTGTTAGCGACTGATGGAACAGGTTTAGCATTGCTTCTATTCCTACATCAGTGCAATTTACAGCTTATGTAAATCACATCACCAGGTTCAATTTATGAGTATCTGATCCTTACGCCTACTCACAGAAATCTCATAAGCCCTATCCTGCATATATCACATGATTCATAGTTTGTGCACTTAAAATATGTACATGTCTTTTCTGGCTACTTTTGATCCAGAAGAAATCCTACATTTAAAATTTATAATTCCTCGTGCTCGCTTCAGCAGCACGTATAATAAAATTTGTAATTCCTATTTCTTAGGACACCTAACTCTTATGGATATTACAGTAACAAGCAATTCCATTTTTAATGTTTTAATGGCTTAGTATTACTATTCAGGTACCACTTCTGAGTCAGTCAAGATTTTACTTGCACTGCTTGAAACCAAAATATTAAAATTAAAAAAAATCCACAGATCAATGGTTTTTAAAAAATTGGTGCTTTCAATTTTTCTCATCTCTGAGGAATACAGGGCTGGGCAGAAAATGGCTGAGATGGCAGCTTCATGATGCTCTCTTGAAATCTTCTCTTTCTATCTGGCCCTCAACCTTCCCATCCTCATGGACAAAAGATTTTGCATGCTTAAAATAATAATAAAGTCTGCATATAAAATAGAAAAAATATTTTATGTCTTTCTGAAAAAAGATGTAATAAATATTTAAGCTTTTAAAGACAGCTTTATTGAGGTATAGTTAACATTCAATAAACTGCATATATATAAAGCATACAATTTGGTAAGTTTTGACATATGTAGACAACTGAGAACCCATCACAACAATCAAGATAATAAACATAACCGTCTGCCTCAAGTACTTCTTTGAGATCCTTTGAAATTTCTTCCTTCTGTCCCCCTTCCCCCAATGCCATCCCAAGACAACCAATATCTGCTTTGTTTTATGAGAGATTAGTTTGCATTAAATAAAACTTTATATAAACTTTATATTACTTTATATAAATAAATTTATACAAATTCTACAGTGTGGACTGTTTTTTCAGGTTTGTTTCACTCAGTGCGATTATTTTGAGATTCATCTATATTGTAATACATCTATAGCTCATTACTTTTTATTACTGATTAGTTTTCCATGTACACATATACCACAGTGTGTCTATTCATCTGTTGATGGACATTTGGGTTGTTTTCATTCTTTGTCACTACAAATAAAACTTCTATGAACATTAACAAAGCATTGTATGGACATATACTTTTATCCATAGAAAATACGTAGGAGTAGAATGGTTGGATAGGTATATTTTTTAACTTTTTAAAGAAAATGCCAGGCTATTTTCAAAAGCGGTTGTATCATTTTACATACTCACTAACAGATGAAAGTTCCAGTCCCACCACATTCTTGCCAACACTTGATATGGTCAGTACATTAATTTTTAGCCTAGCCATTCTACTAGATACGTAGAATAGTCATTCCATTAGGTATGTAGAATTAACTCATCATGGGTTTTAATTTATATTTCCCTGATGACTAATGAATGTTTAGCATTGTTTCAAAAGCATATTTACTATCCATATATAGTCTTTGGTGAAGTGTTTTTCTGATTTTTATACCCATCTTCTAATTGAGTTTTTTGCTTTATTATTGGATTTCAAAAGTATTTTATTTATTCTGGATATGAGCCTTCTATCAGATATAAAATTTGCAAATATTTCCACTCGTCCGTAAGTTGTCTTTTTATTCCTAGCCTGCTCAGAATTTTTTTCTTTATTCAGAAATGGACGTCGTATTTTTCAAATTTTTTTCTGCATCTGTTGAGATGACCATATGGATTTTTTAAAGTAAGTTTTTAATATAGTGCATTGTATTGATCGATTTTTGAATGGGAAACCAACTTTGCCCTTGTCCTGATGTATTATTCTTTTAATATATTTTTGGATTTAATTTACTAAGTTTTGTGTAGAAATTTTGCATCTATGTACATGATGGTTTCGTAGTTTTCTTGTAATGCCTTTGGTTTGAGAATTAGTATAATGCTAATATATTCTCTCCTCTTCAGTTTTCTAGATGAGTTAGTGTGGAATCATATTATCTCTTCCTTAAATGTTTTGTAAACTTCGCCAGTGAGGCCAACTGGACCTGGAATTTTCCACATGGAAAAGTTTTAAATTACGCATGCACGGTTTCTTAGTGGATCTAAGGCTATTCAGATTATCTATTTCTTTTTGAGTAGTTCATCTATTTTAAGGAATATGTCCATTTCACAAAGTTTTTGGCATGAAATGTTTATAATATTCCCTTATTATTCTTTTAATATTTGTGGAATGTACAGTGATGTCACCTTTCTTATTTTTAATACTGGTAATTTGTGTTGTCTATCTTTTTTTCTTGATCAGTCTAATGAGAAAATTATCACTTTTATGAATCTTTTTAGAGAACCAGCTTTAGTTTCATTATTACTGTTTTCAATTTAACTGATTTTCACTCTGACTTTTATTATTTCCTTCCTTCTACTTCATTGATTTCCACTCTGACCTTTATTATTTCCTTCATTCCACTTAAGTTTCATTTGCTTTTTCTTTTGTTTCCGAAGTTTGAAGCTGAGATTATTGATTTGAGATCTATTTTTGTTTCAGTTATGGGTGCTTAGTGCTCTGAATTTCTCTTGCGTTGTGTCAGTGGGATCTCACAAATTTTAATTGGTTGTGTTAACATTTTCATTCAGTTCAAAATACTTTCTAATCTCCCTTGTGATTCTTGAACTCTGGTTTATTGAATTCTGGTTTATTTAGAAGTGTGCTATTTATTTTAAAATATTTGGGGACTCTCTAGTATTGATTCCAATTTAATTCCACGTGGTCAGAGAATATACTTTGGATGTCATGAGTCATTGAAAATGTATTAACACTAGTTTTGAAGCCCAAGATAATGATTTAACTTGAATTATTGGTTTTTTATATATTTGAAAGGAATGTATATTCTGCTATTTTTGGTTGAAAATGTTCTTCAAGTGTCTATTGGGTTAATGTTGATAGTGTTATTCAAATCTTTAATATGCTTATGATATACTATTTTCTGTATATGAGTTCTATCAGTTATTGACACAGGGATCATATCATTTAACATATCATTTACACTTAATGTTGGTTTCTTACAGGCAGCAAATAGTTGAGCTTTGTGTTTTATATCCAATCTGATCATTTTTGTCTTTTAATTGGTGCCCTTAGACTGTTTACCTTCAATATGACTATTGATGTGGTTGGGTTTTTGGATTGAGTCTTTTTTTCACTTTATCTACTCTTTTGGCTAAATTACTATAATCTTTTTTGTATTATTTTGGTGATTGAAGTTTTATGTTATATATCTTTACATAATATTATGTCATTTCACATATAGTATGAGAACGTTACAAGTGTATACTTAATTATTTTTTATTTGAGTGTAGTTGACACACAATGTTACATTAGTTTCAAATGTACAACATAGTGATTCAACTTCTCTCCACTTTATGCTGTGCTCACCACGAGTGTAGCCACCCTCTGTAGACATACTATGCTATTACAACATCATTAACTATATTCCCTATGCTGTAGCTTTTATCCCCATGATTATTTATTTCATAATTGGAAATCTGCATTTCCCACTCCCTTTCACCCATTTTGCCCATATATATTTTCATTTCTCCTCTCCTAGCATTCGTACTATGGCAGTCATACATTATATATGTATGCAATCACAGAATTTTGCAAGGACCATAGACTCACACATAAAGGCTCTGCTTCCAACTATATCCAGGCTTTTACAGTGGAGACCCTCCGCTGCTGCTGGGTGAAAACACCACAGCTCCTGCTGCCAAGTTTGGACATGGCATACCTCCATTATGCCTGCTGCTGTGGGTGTGCCCTCTACCAGTCTATGCCATCCTCACTAGGCTGGACATCCCCATTTGTGTTATTACTCTCTTCCAATTAAAGTCTTGTGCAGATGTGTTTGATTGGCTAAGCCTGGGTCACGTACCTGCTCCTAACTCCAAGTATTGCCAGGGAAAGTGAGCTTCTGGCCTCTATTTTGGCAAAGTGGGACTCATAGTACAGGCAGTTTTCCAAACAGAGAGAGCCCCAATGTGTGAGGAGATCACAAAGTATGATAGATGTCTACTATAAGTTGAGAGATTTTTAAAAATGCAGGTGGTATTAACATAACAGAATAAAATTAAAAAATGCAAAGAAAAGAACATAATGTTAAAAAGAAAAAATTTTAATACAACACAGGTTTTAAAAAATAAAAGACACAAAGCAATTTTGCTACATACCTAAAGTATAACATACCTAAAATTTTGCTACGTACCTAAAGTATAGTATAATTTTTTAACGTCAATAGGGGCTTTAAAATTATCAGTATATATATATAGTTGATGGCTTTTCTCCCTATCATTCACACTGTATGTCTCTCATCCATCAGTATAAGTGAGCATGGAAATTTCATGGCAATATTACAAAACAAAGATCATACAGAAGAAATTGACTTTGCTTTTCTTGTCAGTGCACTGTTACATTCTTATTTTCTTACCAAATCACTCCCTGAGGAGTATCTGTCATCATTAGCCAGTGGCGATAACGTGTTTACTGAATTTTTCAGTATTCATCCAAACATCTCTTACAACAGTCCAATAATTCAGAGAAAATAATGTAATTATTTTAGCTCTTCAGCTCAGAAACATATTTGTTTTTGTATTGCAATCTAAGGAATGCTTTTTTGCACATGGAAATTTTCTCTTTTTCTTTCTTTCTTTCTTTCTGATTGCGAAGAGCTGCTAAATAGTCAATCCCTTTCTTGTTCTCCATAGAGTTCAAAGTAATTTTTCAAGATGACAGGCCATTGATTGATAAGTAGATTGAGCTTTAAAATTGTCAAGATTTTCTTTTCAAAGATTTTCAAACTATGTATCCTATTCTATGTTTGGGGATTTATGTAATTTTCCCTCTAATAGACATTTTTTCTTTAGAATAATATGCAAAACTACAGAATGACAAGCAGGGTGATCCCAGGTCTGGTTAGTAGCTGGGTAAGATGTCTATTACAGTGGAGGTAGCATACAGGAGTGGTGCTTTGCTATTTATAACCTAGGGTTTCCCCCAAATTAATGATGAAATGGTGATCACTAATAGGCCAGATGGATGTAAAAATCAAGTAGATTATAAAACCCAAGCAAACCAAAATTATTTACTCTAATTTGATCAGTTGATATTTCATCTACAATTTTGGTACCAATCAGGAATAAGAATAATTCTATTGTAACAATTTTGTTTTTTTATATTATAGCTTTGAGCTGGAGAAAATAAATACCATTTTATTTTTTAAAAAATATTAAATTTCAGTCCATTGATCTCTCTTCTCCTCTCCAATGAAGTTAACCATGATTTTGTCTCTTTTAATAGTTTGGTACATAATGATTCATATGATCCGCTTTTTTATATATGGGCAGTAGGAAAATACTAGGAATGAGGACAGTGGAGAACATTGCAAAGGAAAGAGCTTTTCATAAAGTAAATGCTTAAGAAATGGTACATTTATTTCTATTAAAATCTGTAGTCTATGCTATAGATTTCTCAGGAAAAAACATGCTTTGTTAAAATCTGACACTGCTTGAGCTATGTATAGAGTTGGGGTCAGGTGGTATGTTACACAAACACTTTGTATTATCTCAAAGTGTTGTTATTTCATTCTATTATGTATAGATGTGGAAAGTGATGACTTATGGACCCAAGCCAAACAGATTCCATATGGACTGATATCACTCACTCATACACTCGTTCATTCATGCATTCATTCAATAAATATATATTGAGCCCCTATATATGCCAGCAATGTGCTAGACTCAGGGGGTATGGTGGTAAACATGGCAAGCACAGGCCCTGCTCTCATTTGCTAAAACACCCTTTATAAATTCTGAGCTGATTTATAGATAAAACTTCTCTAATTGCACTTAGGAAGACACATTTTGCAAGAGTCCCCAGTTTAAGAAAATCACAGGAAGAGAGTAGTGAATGCTCCTACTTTTACCGTAAAGTTTTTCTGTCCCACACTTATTGACTCAGCATGAAAATCAGATGAAAGTAATTTCAGCATTACTCAAGTGTCATTTAGTGTATTTGAGATATAAAAAATATCCCACGGTATACATTGCAGAAATTGTGAAAGAGGGTGTGGAAGGAAACATTGAGGTTGGCCACTCTTGCTGAAATATTTTTTGCCTAAAGCTAAAATTTTTTTGCCTAAAATATTTTTGCCTAAACTAACTTTTTTACATGTTCAAGTACTACTGGCTGGGAAGACAAAAGCATCCTTCAAAGCAGTGGTTGTTAATGCTATGCAACTTACATGGACAATAAGTTACACAATTTGTATTACCCAGTTAGAAGCCTTTGGTTCTGAGCACCTGTGTGGCTCAGTCTTTAAGCGTCTGCCTTCGGCTCATGTCATGATGCCCGGGGTCCTGGGATCGAGCCCCGAGCCCCACATCGGGCTCCCCGCTCAGCGGGAAGCCGGCTTCTCCCTTTCCCCCTGCTTGTGTTCCCTCTCTCGCTGTCTCTGTCTGTCAAATAAATAAATAAAATCTTAAAAAAAAAAGTTTTTGGTTCTCCCGAGTTAAGAGGCTAGAATAGGAAACTGGAATTTATTAATTTAACTAAATAACTGTATAGATCAACTATAAAATATAAGTTGGTTGTTTCAGATGGATATTTTGCTTAGATTTAACATGATAAATACACTTAATGTGGCATAGCAGGTTACAATATTACCACACTTACAACTTCAGACAGAGTCAGTATTACAATTGATTTTACAGTTTGGATTCCAAATGCAAAACAAAACCTATCGAATTGTTTAGAACAAAGTGATTAGTGAGGAGTTCACCATGTCACAAGATAACACTTGAAAAGTATTTTCCACTACTAGCCAAAAGATTGAACCTTGATGAAGAACCCGCATCACACCAAATTAATCACTTCTGAATTAAAGAAGATGAGTGGTTGTTAATTTCATTGGTGATTCTACTTTGAAACAAATACCCACTTCTCTCATTTCAGATTACTGGATCCTGTTTAATTAAAGGGTTTCTTGAAATGGCAACCCAAGTTGTTTTCTTTTAACTGTTACAATTTGTAGCTACACATTTGGGTCAATAAGAAATATTTTGACACTCTGCAAATGAGTTGAGTGCTATTGGAATTTTTGTCTCTAGCAAAAACGTGGTACGCTATGATTTGTATTGTTAGCTATTTTTATATATGGTCATGTGGGCCTTTTATTACCTGGACTATATTACATTTGAGGATAGGGACTAGGCACTACATTTTTCTGTATACATTGGAAAAATATGACAACTGACAATGTTGGTGTCCTCTTACCACTTTGGGGGAAGCCAGTGGAGGGCCAAACTAATACGTACACTAAGAATAGTAGACGGGAGAAAAGGATAGAATTTGGGACTTTGATACCATTTTTCAAAGGGTGTTTATACCATTCTTGATGCTGCCCACCTATAACACTCAAATTCATGCAGTAATACATTTCTGCAGTGTATAATAACATAGTTTGAGTATGGATTTTCTGCCATTCAGAATTGAAACTATGTAAATACTGATACCATATTATCTCCCTTTTACAGAAGAGAAAATTGAAACTTAGAGAAATAAATAAGTTGCTCAAGTCACACAGTCAAGTAAGTAGCAGAGTAAAGATAGGAACTTGGGTCTTTCTGCCTACATTATCTAGGCTTACCCCACCCCCCCTTCCCTGCCCTATTACTCACTTAATAGAACTCTTTCCCCATACGTCTTATTAATGCCATATTCTTCTTTCCTACTGTCCTTTTTTTGCTTGTCTTTTTTTCCCAGAGGAAGAAGCGTTCCTTCTCCCTATGGCTAGATTAGCCTCTCCCCTGATGATCTTGGTGTTATTCTCCTGTCTTCTTTGGGACTTTGCTCTATCAATCATTCAGGCTCTTGAATTGTGAATTTCTTCTTTTCACTTTAGCATTATGAGTAAACTCAAGTCATGCCTGACACCCCCACCCTTACCCTTGATCCTGATAACCCTTTAAGCTCTTCCCTCCTTTATTACATCTACCAAGAGACTTCTAGAAAACACAGCTACGTTTGCTATTTTCCTCTTAATTGAAATTGCTCTCTTTAAAGTCTCTGAGTGGGGTGGGGGTGGATGGCGCTGCCTGGGTGGTTCAGCAGGTGAAGCATCTGCCTTTCGCCTCAGGTCATGATCTCAGGGTCCTGGGGTGGACCCCTCCTCGGTGAGAAATCTGCTTCTCCCTCTCCCTCTGTCCTTTCCCCCGCTCCTTCTCTCTCTCTTACTCTCTCTCTCTCAAATGAATAAATAAAATCTTTAAAAAAGTCCCTGAGTGGGGAGAGGCATTGCAACCTTTCTCACCCAAAAGAGGAGGAGATATTACATTGTGTTACAGGTTCTATTCCTGGTTGGGTCATGGTCATTAGCGGACAGGATCGATGTGTGTTAAAATGCCATCCGTGACTTGTGCTTTCTGTTGTGTTTCCTGTTCCCTGTCTCCCTGTAGTAAGCAGGTCTAGATAGGGCATTAGTCTAGTGGGGCATGCCGATCGTCTTTTTTCTTACCCTGCATTCTTCCCTCCCTCATCCCAACTTTCCTACTCCTTAGAGCAAGTTGAAGAAAGGCAAGATTTTGGGGGGACCTCCTAAGCGCCTATTGTTATATTTCAAAACTCATGCCAAGAGACCCACACTTTTGTACCTATTCACAATATAGTATGTTTATTCTGGTGCTGCAGTTGTCTATTATATGTACAGAAAGGAAGAATGGTCAGGAGGGCAGGATTCTGGCATTCCTGGGTTTCTGAACCTAAGAGCATCAAAACAACATTCTGATTCTCAGCAGGCACCTTTCACCCCCAGCTTTATTGTGGCATGATTGATAAATAAAAACTGTATATGTTTAAGGTGTACCATGTGATGTTTTGATATGCCTATATATTGTGAAATAATGACCACAATGAAGCTAATTAGCATATAGTATATTCATCACCTAACAGGTTTTTGTGTGTGTGTGTATGTGTGTGTCTGAAAACACTCAAGATATACTCTATTAGCAAATTTAAAGTATACAACGTATTAACTATTAACTATAGTCATGGTAGTATACATTAGGTCTTCACTGTTGATTTTATCATAGTAATATTCAATGATTTCATATGAATTTTTATTTTCTTTGATGTCTATGCAATATGTTTGATTCTCTTAGCTAGTCTCTTATTCTTGAAATGCTTTACTTGGTTTTTATGCCATGTCATTGTACTAGCTACCTAGAGTAACTCAAATCTGTTGGTTTTATGATCCAGTATTTCCTTACTTGTCTCCTGGCAGATTTCACAACCTCAGCCATATGATTTACCTCCACTCATAGCTCAAGATGCGGGCAATGATAGGCCCTAACTTGTCAGCAAGCGATCTCTCAGCCATGGTAATTGGGTCAAGGATGCGCAATTGACAGATCTAATTGGATACTATACAATAAGTTTTCGAGGACTTCGGAGAAAGAAACCTTTTTTATGACCCTTAGACATGGGTGGATATAGAGTTTGGAGCTTGCCGTAGCCATGTGGCCACCATGTGGAATTTGAAAATGGAGTTTGAAAATGGAATTTTAAAGCGGAGAGATGGAGCAAAGTCTCTTCATGGTGACATCCTGGAGTTTGAGTCCTACATTAAGCTACTTTTCAGAGACAGGAACCAGTAAGTCTCTCTCCCCCCCATGATTTTGGCTTAAACCAGTTTGATTGGGTTTTTTTTCTCCTTTGCAAACTAAATGATGCAAAAACAAAACAACCTCTGCATTTTATTGTGTACATATAAATGCATACATATAAATTCATAGGGAAATTTCTAGAAAGATACACATCAAAGTGGTAGGAGTGGTTATCTCTGAGGAAAGGGGGTTATTATGGCAGGAGAGATAATTAGGAAGAGATTTATGTGTTTTTTCTTAGACTGCTTCACAACAAGGATCAATCACTCATAAAATTAAAAATAAAGATTCAATAAACACAAAGACAACACTCTGCTACTACCCCCACTACTACCTCCCAACAACTTCTGTTGAATTAGTAACCGATATATTGGTCTGATATTCAGGATTTAGAGTGGTGTAACTAAAACCTCTTCTTCCTCTCTTCCTTTTCTTTTTTTAAAGAATTTATTTCTTTATTTGACAGAGAGAGAGAGCAAGCACAAGTGGGAGAAGGGAACAGAGGGAGAGGGAAAAGCAGACCTCCTGTTGAGCAGGGAGCCCAACATGGGGCCCGATCCCAGAATCCTGGGATCATGACTTGAGCCGAAGGCAGGTGCTTACCTGACTGAGCCACCCAGGTGCCCCTTCTTTCCTCTTCTATGGCAAGTCCTTAGTGTTCCTGGAGGTTTGTAAAGCAAATGTACTTAAAACAGGGGCTTTAGAACTTACCTTGCAAACTATTCATGATGCTTATAATTATTATTTACTCTGTAATGACAACCAATTCTATCTCAAAATATGTTTTCCTGCTCACTCTAGTCAATGAGTAGTTGCTGCGCCATTTATCTGCTCTGCAAATAATAATAATAATAAAAAAACCAAGGCACAAACTAATCTAGAGCTTTGTTCCAAGTTAAACAGTAAAACAGCGATAGTGATGGGACTCATGTCTTTTGATTCTCAGCTGATGAGCTTTCCATCTCACCACAATCTGCAGCTGGGGCAGGATTCAGGGAACTCCAGTTAGGACTCCGCTCTGGTGTAAAATGAAGTTGGCTCCCTCCAACACTGAGGAGAACTCTGCTTAACTCTCTGATGCCTTTTTTTTCATGTCATATTTCTTTTGAGATATAACTTGACCTTAGATATATAAATGCCCTGATGATACAGAACAGAACCTTTTTGAGTAGTTTAGTGTTCTGTGGCACAAAATCTCAATTTCCAGCAAAGAACTCTCAGGAGCACTCACTACACCTGCTTGGAGTAAAAGGCAGTTTGTTGCAGCTCGGGAAGAGGAACTGTTAACAGGATTAGCTAATGCTCATCTGGTGTGGCGGTCTCTTTAAAAGTGGTGAGCCGACTCACCACCAGGGGGCGCAGGGTTTCTATAGTAAATGCGGAAAAAGATGCGCTCTCACCTGGATCTTTCCCGAAGTCTGAATATTAAAGAGTTCATTGCTCCGGAGCTAAAAGCTCTCTGTTTAATTGATCCCTGGGAATGATGGTAGAGCCTTGCTTTAAAGCCACACAATCAGTTTAAACAGTTAAACCCTCTGAGCTCATTCATTTATATTTCCTGGTTGCTGGAAAAGAAAGTGCTATATTATGGAGATAATCATGACAGATAATCCAAATGAAAGCAATTTTGACAAATTCTAATAAAACTTTTTGTTGAAACAGGGATGACAAAATCCTTTTCTCTAAAAGGGAAATAGTTTAGACTGCATGAAAAATAGGCCTCAGGCTAAGAATCTTTTGCTCAAATAAAGGAAATAAGAGCCCTGGAATTGTAAGAAATAGAATTATATGCTGCTTTAACTCATGCCCTCAGCCTGAAGAACGAAAGCAAATTAGAGAGACAAGGTAATCTTTCTCTTCTGAAGTGGAACTGTATAAAATGATTTGCAAATGACTTAAAGTGGAGGGGATTCAACAACAGGCAATTAATTCAACAGTTTAAAAAAAATCGGTCGCAAATAATGCCATCTTTGCTTTGTTTCAAGCAAATAAGGCACATCCTTTTTTTGGTGAGCATGTTGGGGGAGGGAGGTGGAGGTTGCCTATTAAATCACAGATCGGATTCTAGGGGTTTAATTTCTACCCGTGGGAAGCACCTGGTTATACACGAGTGGAATGCATACATGTAGATTTTCTTTTACATATCAGGGATTCGTGCCGGATTTTGGGATTCGCCTGGGGAGATACTTTATCTCTGTCCTCAAAGAATTAAGATGTACCATAGCTTTACAATAAGCATAAATTGAGGAGGGACTGGCAATGAGGGGAGACTGCTTATAGAGGTGGGAGAACACAGCTCCGAATGAGAACAAACTCATTTATGTCACAGTATTATAAAAGAAAGAAGGCTTGCTGTGTACCATACCAGTATATATTTTCCTAGGCCCTTTCCAGCTTTGGCCATCCCCAGGTCGTTAGAAGGCCGATCAGGATGTTTTAAGGGGTTCTCTCCCTAGCCTCCCACACCTATTAACTTGGCATTCCCACATTGGCCTGCTCCTCAGCTGCAGCCCCCCAGGCCACGGTTAATTCCTTACGGATGCCAGTACCCTAAATTAAGAAGCCTCGGTCAGAGGTCGACCCAGCCCGGTAGGGTGGGGTTTAGAGGTCTCGGGCGGTCCGCGCCTGGCCCCACCCAGGGAAGGGGTGGAGCGTCTCGCGGCCCTGCCCCGCAGGCCCGGGGTGCACGTGACCCGCGGCCCCGCCTCCCGCCCGCTCCGCAGCGCCAGCTCGGCAGGCGCGGGGCGTGAGTCTCGAGTGAGACCCGCCAGGCTCCTACTCCGCAGCGCCGGAGCTCGGCGGGCAGCAACTTTCTCCCCGGAGCGGCCGCGGCGGCGGCTGCTGCCGTGGCAGCCGGAGCGGGAGCCGGGAGGAGGAAGGCGGCGGCCGTAGCTCCTGCCCGCTCGGGCTGTCCAGCCCTCGGAGACCGCCGGCCCGCCGAGCCTCACCGCCCCCCCCCCGGGAAGTCCCGGGCCCCTGCCCTATGTCCCGCAAGGCGAGCGAGAATGTGGAGTACACGCTGCGGAGCCTGAGCAGCCTCATGGGCGAGCGGCGCAGGAAGCAGCAGGAGCCGGACGCGGCGAGCGCGGCCGGGGAGCGCAGTCTCCTGGCGGCCGCCGAGTCGAGCGCCAGCCTGCAGAGCGCGGGTGCGGGCGGCGGCGGCGTCGGGGACCTGGAGCGCGCGGCGCGGCGGCAGTTCCAGCAGGACGAGACCCCCGCCTTCGTGTACGTGGTGGCCGTCTTCTCCGCGCTGGGCGGCTTCCTGTTCGGCTATGACACCGGCGTGGTGTCGGGGGCCATGCTGCTGCTCAAGCGGCAGCTCAGCCTGGACGCGCTGTGGCAGGAGCTGCTCGTGTCCAGCACGGTGGGGGCGGCCGCCGTCTCGGCGCTGGCCGGCGGGGCCCTCAACGGCGTCTTCGGCCGCCGCGCCGCCATCCTGCTGGCCAGTGCCCTCTTCACAGCCGGTTCCGCGGTGCTGGCCGCGGCCAACAACAAGGAGACACTGCTCGCCGGCCGCCTGGTCGTAGGGCTTGGCATCGGTGAGTTCGTGCTCTGCGAAGGGCGCCCTTGACCCTGGTCGCTGCATTCCTTTTGCTCCTCCGGGGTCCCCGTCGGGGCTTGCTGACCCGGAGAACACTCACCTTGTCTGGTCCCGAGAGCCCATCTGTTACTCCGGGCTCTAAGGCTCCCGCGGAGGGTGGAGGTGGTGGTGTTAGCTCTGGGCTCCCTTGAGCCCACGTGGAATCTTCGATCGCGCACGGACAAGTGAATCCGCGCGATTGTTGCATGTCCTAGCACTTCTAAGAACCCGAGTCATTACCTTGATCCAGCCCTACCTGATGCCCCTCTAGAGCTTATGAGGGGAGAGTCTCTTGCTCTCTCTTTTTCTACTGCTAACCCCTTTTCCTTTCCAGGATTCCAAACTCGGAGCGCCATCAGTCTTAAATTCCCAGTAAGATGATTTTTTTTAAAGTTAAGTGATTCTGGACTGTATTCTTTGCTACTGGTACTCTCCTTCTCTGGTCATTTATCTTTAGGTGGAGTATTATTTTTCCTCTCCTTTTGCCTTTAAAATTGTATTGTCTCTTTCATATTTTTCGCAAATGAAGTCCTTCTGTTCTTCTAACTTTTTCCCTTTAAATCCATATCCACCCATTCTCCTTTTTCGTTTTGCCCCTCTTGCTTTCCTGTTGGGAACCAAATTATCTATTAAAGGTCATGTTCACTTATTAAATTCATTTAGGAGCCACTCCCCCTGTGGATAAATGCCCAGCAAGATAGATGTTTGCAATTACTTCAAAAATGAAAGGATTAAGGTTCCCTGGGCATTGATTTTTCACCCTGGTTGCTGAGCAGGGGAGGTACAATGGCAAGTTCTTGGCAGAGGGAAGCTATTTGGAATGTGCTCGGTATTATTAGAAAGCACTTCTGAGGGAAAGTAGGAGGTTGAAACATAAATCTCACTAGTAATTTTTCTAAGACATGCTGCTGATGCTTTTTAAATGTTTCATTTTATAAGTCAGTTCGTTTCCTTTAGAGTGCTGTTGAAGTATTTTTCCCCCCTATGGCTGGGGCTTGATGAAAACTCTTTAAACCTGGGACTCCTAACGATTTGTCCATTCACCACTTGACATCTTGTTTTTCACCCCCTTCCTTGTAGTCTCTAAGGGGAAGCAAGCCCCTTTTATACAATTCCACTTTTAGGAACCATGAGCCTGAACTCCAGCTCCCTGCAATTTATATCCAAAATCTGTCATTGCTGACTTTCCTTTTGTTTCTTGTACTGTTAATTAGTGAAGCAGGGCAAGGCTCTCAGTAAAATATTAAGTTGGCACATTAAAGTCCAAAATGACCAAAAAGTACAGCTGAAATGAAACCTCTTTGTAGAGGAAATACCTGTCCCTTCAGGACCATTCTATAAGTAACTTGTGGTTAAAGTCAAATGATCAGGATTCTTTTCTCCTTATTCTCTGCTTGGGGCGCCTGAACTATGTTGATTGTTTCTTCTGACCTAGAAATAACATCATTTTAGGCAGCAAGATTTGTTCATAAGAGTGAATCTTGTGATTTTGAAATTGAATAGTGTTCTGCAGGATGAATGAATAATGTTTTGCAGCTTTGAATGAAGCTTCCTAGAGTTGAGGTGTGGCAAGTATTGGTTATTTGGATACTCTGTTCACTCTATCTGCTGGGAAAATGTTGTGGGTAAGGTCTCCTCCTAGATGTTGTGAGCAGCAGAATGGTGAGGAGGATTTAACCCAGTAAGAGTAGCAGGGTGGGAATAAAGCCAGGTAGAACTTGCTAGGCTCCATGAGAAGGTCTCTCAGGGAGAGAGAGCTGATGCTTTCAAAAAGGGTACAAAAAAAAAAAAAAAAAAAGGGTACAGGTATCCTAACAGAGGGAAGCTGGAAGCTCTTCCCCATAGAAATGGTATGTTCATGCGTGAGTAGTGTTTTAACAGAGGTGAAGAAAGAACCGTCTAAGCCAGGAGATGCTTGGGGGAACAAGGTGGGTGTAACAAAGAGGATGAAGCAGGGGGTGAGATGGGAAAGGTGGATGTGCGGAACTGCAGACCCCTGTGTATCCCACGGCCTCCTTCTGTGGCACCTGGGCTGCTTGTCTGACTGTGCATCCCAGTTGAGACATGGTCCTGATTTAGTCCTGGTGTGACCCATCTCCTCAGAAAGACGCTCTTAGAATAGACGCCCTGATACAAAGTATCCTAAAAGTCTTCTTTAATTATAAAACGGGTAATGCTAAAGTCATAAGCAGGCTTTGAAATAGACCACATTTTGAATTAGGATTATGCAAAGCATGCAGTTGTACATGTAAAATCCTTAAAACTCACAAAGATTACTAACCTCCCAAAGGAGAAGTCAGAGTTATTTTTAGCTACAAGGAAATGGGTCCTTAACAGGAATTTTTTTTGGGGGGCTCGGGGGGACACTAAATCCGTTTTGCTTGCTTAAGTACACTAAATCTGGGTGAATTTCATGCTACTTTTTTTTTGAGTAAATTTTATGGGAAGTGGGAAGGTTTTTTTTGTTTTTGATCCTTTTAATACTTAGTAAATGTTGATGAATAACAAAATGTGGCTTTTGCTATTTTTTTTTTTTCCAGGAAAAGTTTGCAGTGGTAATTTCTTTCACAGATTTACCTGTGATAAATATAAAGTCCATGGGGACAGGGCTTTTCATTTTGTTCACTGATGTGTATTCCTAGACTATAGGAGGCCCTTACTGATTGGAATAGTGAGCAGAAACATTAAAAAAATAATTCCACTTCTCTTAGGGTACCACTTTAAGATAGGACTGTTCTTTAAAAAAGTGTTATTTTATCAAAATATTTGACAGGTCATCTCAGGGTTTTATTTTCTAATACTTTAATGCAGTCATTCATTTATATATTCAACAAATGCTAATTAAGCTTCCATTATTGATTCTGTCAGATTTGGGGTAGGCAGGAATTAGATAAAAATCCCACCCTGGAGGTGTTCATTCTCTAATAGAAAAGGACCATCAAGAAACAATTAAAATACAATAGAAGTTTCTCTAAGAGCCAGAAGAGTAGGCAGTTGATTCTTTTGGGGGGGGGGGTAAATAGAACACATGGGAGGTTTTACAGAAACATTTAAAATGGAGTTTGAAGAGTGGGTAGGGGTTCAGCAGATGTAGAGGTAGCTGGGAAAAGAGCTGATATTTAGTGCTTTAATTTCTACTAGGCCTCCTGCATTACTTTCCATATATTATTTCATTTAATTCTTCTAACTCTGAAGTAGATGGGAAACGGGTCCCCTTTTGCTGGATGTGGAGACAGTCTATAGCAGTTAAATGACAAGGTCACTGGTACAAAGTCAGGATTAAAAAAGCAAAGACTCGGAGTCTTTTGCTTATATTACTCTCCTGGGCATTTAAGGTAGCATTAACAGCAAGTGTAAAGGCATACAAAAATCAAAGCAGTATTTGAAGCATAGTGAAAGGTGGTGATGGGGCACTCATGAAACTAGAATGATATTGGGGGGGGGGGGGGGGGGGGGGGAGTTATGCTGAATAGGGATTATTTGGCAATGCCTATACAGGGACAGTCATGGGAGGTTTTTAGCTATAAATTATGTGATCAGATTAAACATCCTTTGTATCTAGTCTTTTTTTTTTAATTTTTTTTTTTAAAGATTTTATTTATTTGAGAGAGAGAGAGAGAAACAGCATGAGAGGGGAGAAGGTCAGAGGGAGAAGCAGGCTCCCCGCTGAGCCGGGAGCCCGATGCGGGACTCGATCCCGGGACTCGATCCCGGGACTCCGGGATCATGACCTGAGCCGAAGGCAGTCGCTTAACCAACTGAGCCACCCAGGCGCCCCTGTATCTAGTCTTTTTGCTCCCTGCCCTTTTGCTTTTAAACTCTTACTTTCTTTCCCAAACCTTCTTGCCTCTTTGAATTTTGTAGTATTAGAAATTCTTTGTGGAGATGGTTACTGCAGGGTGGGTAAAGCATAGCAAGTGGCCATGAATTACTGGAGTAGGAAGAGTCTGTGGGGCCTTCAACAGAAACCTTTGAAAAAGATAAAGATAACCAAGCAGTAGAGTGTAGTTGTTAGTCTCTATTAAATGAGTCAGATGGTGAAAGAAGCTTCAGAAATTGGGTATTAGTGTTTGAGTTAGTTTAAGGAATCAGTTTTCTTTTTACAACAAAATCAGCTGACTGAGTGCCTGTTTGAATAGGGCATTACTTTAGGCTTTTGTTTTCACCAGAGGTGCCTTTGGTTCCTCTGGTTTATTTTGCTCTTGTCTTGAATTGAGTCTTGGGACCAGACTGTCTCATTTAGTCGTTTCTCCACGGTGTTGGCATTTACTCTGCTGCTCATTACAAGCAGTGATTTAGTGCCTGTGTAGCAAATATCAGGAAGTGTCTAAATTCAGATATTCACCAATATTCAAAACCTTTACTGAGAATTGACATATTAATTTATACAGCACTGGGTTTGTTAAATTAATCTTAGATCTGCATCAGTTTTTCCTGTCTCAGTACTCCCTCTACTGGAACACAATTTGTGGCTGCATATTGCAGCTTGTAATCAGTCTGTTATAACCTGTAGAGTAATATTTCTAAAAATACAACTTTTTTTCAAATAGCACTTTGAATTCTTTGATGCACAGCAAATGTAAAATCTTGTTTGGTCAAAAACTCCATTCAGTACTGAGATTAATGTTAATAAAGAATTTAGGTAAGCAGGGTTAGTCAGAATCAACCAGATTTTTAAAATATCAGCTGATGTGATTTTATTTTTGTTTTTTGCCATCAAGTTTGTTTTTCCTACTCCCTGCCACCCCCCACCTCCCACTTTTTTTTTCAGTTTCATCTTTTAAAGCAGGATTTCTTTGTTGAATTTACCAGCATGAAACTGACATGTAAGTAAAACTTTATTTCACTTCCTCTGTTTCCTTGTCTCACACACATTGTATGTATGTGCAACACCCCCTCCACTTTTCTGTCTGGTGGCATTGACATTGTAGAGTTACACTGAGGATTACGACCTAATTATGTTTGCCTAGTAGTGTTGCAACACCGTCCTCTAGTGAGTTGTCAGTAGGATGACAGAGAAGTCTGTTAACATGAGTTCTGTGAAGTTGTTCATGTGACTTCAGTAGAAGACATTTCTTTTTCATCCATCCATAGTTCTTTCTATATTTTAAGCTCAAAGTCAGAACCCAGGTAAGTTGACTGCCTTGGCATTGATGTTTTTGGCTTTAACACATCTGCTGATATAGAACCTGCTGGTAGATCTCACATAGCAAGCAGCCTTTGCCTTCTTACTAAAAAGCCCAGGAGGCTATTTTCCTTTCCTTTTTCTGATCAAATTTGATTCCTTTATGCATCCTTTTTGTCTACAACTCTCTTCATTCCTCTTAACTTTCTTTTTCTTTTGACCTTTGGAGTAAGTTGTAGCAACACTTCTGTGGAGAAAGCTTTCATTGTCAGGAGGAAAATCTGTACTCACCAGAAACCCCAAAATATCTTTCCCACATTTAAAATTTAATTTCTCTGGATGTAGAGAGAAAAAATAGCCAAGTTTTATAGACACCTCAGCTTTAGCTGGGAGTACTGTATGCTTTATACTTAAGCCTTTATTAGGACCACTGTTTGGAGTGGTGTGGTCTGGAGTATGTGTCAGAAGCCACATGGCAGGAATTTCTTCTCACAGTGCTACAGCAGTGTCTGGGGGGCTGGGGGGGGGCACCAGTGTGTGGTGGCACCAGCGTTCTTCTTTACCAGATCCCATCATCTCTGTCCTGCCCTGGGGGGTCTCAGGAGTCACTCTGCAGAGCAGAATGTGAATGGGCAATCGATTAAGCTGCCAGTGTGCTGGAAACAGTACCTAACGCTTGTTCTGTGCCGGGCAGTCTGCCCAACACTTTGCATATATCCACGTAATCTTTATAATAATCCAGTGGGACCATATGACTTTTTTTTCTTTTTACGATGAAGATGTTTAGGCAGAAAGAGAGGAAGTAATTTTCTCATGATCACAAAGCTCCTGAGTGGTGGTGCCTGAGTTGGCTCCCAAGAGGTCCAGCTTTGTTACTGCTCAGTGACACTGTCGCTTCTCTCTGAAACTAGCATAATTATTTTCCATGATGTTAGGTGGATGTTACTTTTAAAATCTAAACTTTTAAAATGAGTTCTTCAAGAGTACAGCCATGACATATCAAGGAGTGGCAATGAGGAAAGCAAAGTTGGTTAGGACATTTCTTTCCTGTGCTAAGGACGTGTGACGAGGGATGCCTGTAATCAGGACTGTTGTGTTGCACAATCCGGGGGCTCCATATTCACTGTAGAGGAGCTGCAGTGAAAATAGGCCCCGGGAGTTGGACCGCATGGAAATACTGCCTGTGGTACAACAACTAAGATTTTAAAAATGTCTTTTCTGCTTTTCCCTTTAAGCTTATGATCTCTTTTTGGAATGGGCTTTTCCATAACATTCTCTCTACCCCTCGTCCCACAGACATTTGCTGAGTGATGACTTTGTTGAGTGCTAAAGAGACTCGGATAAAAATAAACCCTGTTTTTAAAAGACCTAAGTCTACTGGGAAAGACAAAACATAAGAACATAGTGATGTGTTGTTAATCCTACGATAGAAGTATCTGTACGATGTTGGGGCACCTGGGTGGCTCAGTCAGTTAAGCATCTGCCTTTGGCTCAGGTCATGATCCCAGGGTCCTGAGATCAAGCCCCACATCAGGCTCCTTGCTCAGCGGGGAGCCTGCTTCTCCCTCTCCCTCTGCCTGCCACTCCACCTGCTTGTGCTCGTGCTCTTTCAAGTAAATAAATAAAATCTCAAAAAAAAAAAAAGTGTAGGATGTTTACTCATCCTTCTAGGTCCAGCTTTATCATGAAAGCTTTCTTAGTTGGAAACAGTACTTTCTCTGAGCCATGTTTATGGCATTTAACTGCATTATTTCTTGCAATATGCCTTTTGGCCATGGCTCTTTTCTGCTGGTAGACCAGAAACTCCTGGTGTTAATAAGGTGTTAATAGTGTTTATGTCCTCTCACTGCACTCAGTACCATACTTTTTATATATTAAGCTCTAAAATGTGTATACTAAAGAATGTAGATAAAGAATATATGTAGGACCGCCTGGGTGGCTCAGTCCGTTAAGTTTCCGACTCTTGGTTTCAGCTTAGGTCATCATCTCATGGGTTGTGGATCAAGCCCCATGTAGGGCTCTGTGAACGGCAGGGAGTCTGCTTGAGGATTCTTTCCCTCTCCCTCTCCCCCACTTGCTCTCTCTCGCTCTCTCAAATAAATAAATAAATCTTAAAAATATGTAGACCGAATATGTAAAACCAAAGAATGCATAAATATAATTCTCAACAGGATGTTGCTATAGTTGAACACTTAGAAACCTCAGGTACACATTTAATTGCTGCATTGTTAATTCAGAAAGTGGAGTAGCACCGTGAAGCATAAGGCCTCTCATCAACACTGCCTGGGCTTACACCCTGGCTGGCCCCTTACGACCTGGGTGGTCATGTTAAATCTTGTGCTTCAGTTTCCTCATCTGAAGAATACCTGCCTCATAGGGTAGTTATGAGGATTAAATGAGTTTATCTTATAAGTTGCTTTCACAGTACCTGGCAAAGTAAAGCATCACTGTTTGTTAAACATTCACATGTAAGCTGTGTAACCCTTGACAGATTCCCACCATGTGCCTCATTTTCCACATCTCTAAAGTGAGTGTTATGATAGCAGTTAGAAAATAGGGTTGTTGTAGAAAGTACATGAGCTCATGCATGTACAAGTACCTTGGTATCAGTAAAATGGTAGCTCTTGTTATCAGGTGTAGCCATCTCTGTCATCACCCTACCAACATTTTATAATCAGGGAAAATAAAATTATTATTAGATTTTAATGTTTATCATAACCATTAACAGATGAGTAAAAATTCCATAATATACATTGAACAAATCTGAAAGAATGAGTAATTTGAAAGCAGAACAGTACTGTCTTTCAAGTGTTTAATTTACATTATGTAAGATCTAGCAAGACAGATGAAGTTTTGAACTAGGTCTTGGAGAAGGTTATAAACATAGGTCATCTGAGAGGAGGATACTTTTCTGGTGGGGGAAGGGAGAAGTGATAAATATAAAGCATTGAGGAGAGCAAGCAGTTTTTCCTGGCTAGGTGTAGGGCTTGAATAGGAAAGTAGTCAAAATGTGAACCTATTTGTTAGGGTATAATCTTGGCCAGTGGTAAGAGACCAGTTGGATCTGTGCTATTAGATATGTCTATAATGTAATATTTTATATGCATGTTTGTAGACAAAATAGTTCAGTTCCCAGTGGAAAAGATATATCTGCCTTTTAAGAGGCAAAGAATGAATAGTTTTAATAAAAACTTGAAAATAATAGCCTTGGAATAAAAAGAATTTTAGTAATGGAAGCTTTCATATGAAACTCCATTATCATATTTTGGGCTTAGTTTATGACTCCATGTCAGGAACTCATTCCCTACAACAGAGAAAATTGGAAACTAAAATTGTGTGCATCATATTCAAGGACTAAACATGGACCATTTAATGTTTGGTTAGCAAAGCTTGTAGTTTTGAAAGGAAAGTATAATGACTAAAAATGAGTTGCAAGCACATTTAACAGTGGAATTCACAGATTCTTGAAATGTAGGCATCATTATAAATTAATATTAGGCTAAGATCTGAAGCAGTTGCTGCCACGTCTGCCTAATTCTAATATTTACTATAAAATCATAAAGAAAATGGCTTCTGATACTCCTCGTTCCACTGTTTTTGGACCAGTAAAATCAGTGTAACATGGCCATCCGTGATTTTGTAGGTAAATAGCACGTCTATCTCAGCGGTCATGCAGGGCCCACAGGCTGCCTTGCATGCCCCGCAGTGAAGTTGGTGAGGCTGGAAAACATGCAGAAAACACAAAACCCAAAACTGTTCCCATTCTTTCTCATGCCTGTTGAACGAAAGCTTTTTGGGAATTCTTACAGAGTCTTTCATTTTTATTCACTCCGATGTGAGGAAAATATGTAGAATTTTGGGAGTTTACTATTCTTTCTTGTACTTGTCTCTCTCTCTCTTTTTTTTTTTTAAGACTTTATTTATTTGACAGAGAGAGACACAGCAAGAGAGGGAACACAAGCAGGGGGAGTGGGAGAGGGAGAAGCAGGCTTCCCGCAAGCCGGGAGCCCGATGCGGGGCTCAATCCCAGGACCCTGGGATCACGACCTGAGCTGAAGGCAGACGCTTAATGACTGAGCCACCCAGGCTCCCCGTACTTGACTCTTTTAAATGATTTCTGATGTTGAAATTCATCCGAAGAACCTAGAATTCTAACAGTGTGTCATTTTTCCTTGAATAATCTCTCTCTGAAAATCCCTAATCTTCATTTCCTGGGGTGTAATGCTTACTTAAAGGCAGCTTATTAGAAGTGTTGTAAAAAGTCAAAATACAGTAGAGAGATTTTGAAGCAAAGCTCATCCTTTATGCCTATGTGTGCATGTGTTTTATGTGTATTCACTCATTAACCAAGAAGGTTCGTATTTTCCATACTTCAAGCGAATTAAAGGAAGTGTAGAGAGGTTTGATAAATTAGCAGTGTTAGTGACAGTGCTGAGATTCAAATCCAGATTTCTGATCAAGGGCCAGTGTGTGCCCTACCTCTCCATTATATGAAAAATCCAGTTCTTGATTGTGAAAGCTAAAATAGTCACAGTGATATTTCCTAGGTTAGTAGATGGATTTAATGTACTTCATGTAATTTAATTATGTGTATGTAATTAAAATCCATATAAGATACTTTGTAGAATTCCAAAAATGATTGTCAAAGGAATGGTGATGAGGTTGGGGGAACAGTAATGAACAACTAGATAGAAATTACTCCAAATATACAATACGTTGTTATATGGCATAATAATATATTATTAAAGTCAGAAAAGAGATGAGTAGAACAGAATGACAATTTCAGCAGTAGATCCAGCTATTTGGATTTAGTATTCAACAAATCAGATAAGACAACAGGTAAAGAATTATTAAATAATTGAGAAAAAATAATATGAATAAAAGTGTAAATGAAATTTATTCTCAAGATATATTAAAGTTTAAAAAAAATGGAGTTTTTTTTATCTTTATCAGTGATATGGTTAATTATATTATAATTCTTAAAACCTCTAGAACTTTTAAAAGCAAGGTGACGGATTGGAAAAATATTGTGATACATTTATTTAACAGAAAAAATATGCTCATAGCATATTAAATAGACTGCTTAGCAGCAAAGTAAATGCAATTAGTAAATAAACTTAGAAAAGCGTTCAACCTTGTTAATAATTTGAAGTGAAAATTAAGGTTACATCATACTAAATTAGCAAATTAGAAACAACTCAGCTAGTTGTACCCTAGGAAGAGGTTTTCTGGTTGGAAAATAAATTGGAATAATTTTTATAAATTTTTACAATTTTCATTAAAGATTTTATTTATGAATTAGAGACAGCTTGCACATGAGAGAGCACAAGCAGGTTGGAGGGGCAGAGAGAAAGGGAGAAGCAGGCTCCCTGATCCCAGGAGCCCGGGATCATGACCTGAGCCGAAGGCAGACACTTAACCAACTGAGCCACCCAGGTGCCCCGGAATAATTTTTTGTAGAGAATATTATACATAATATCCTCACATGTTTAATATGTTTCATTCATTTGTTCTTTTGTTCATTAATTCAACAAACCTATTTTGAATTACTGACATATTAGTACCAAATTAAACACTGTGTTACAGAAGTTAATGTGAGGTCTATGCTTTTGGAGTTCATTTGTAAACGGCTGCTATTTTTAGATCTGGAAATTTCACTTGAGGAATTATAGTATAAGGAAGTAAAAGAAACTCATTTTACATGAAGATATTTATAGGTGTACAATATGTAATTTTAAAAAAACTGGGGGAGGGGCACCTGAGTGACTCACTCGGTTGAGCAGCCACTCTTGATTTCAGCTTTGGTCATGATGGTGGGGTCCTGGGATCAAACCCTGCTTGGGGCTCAGTGGGAATCTTCTTGAAGATTCTCTCTCCCTCTGTGCACCCCCCGCCCCTGCTTGCCTGTGCTCCCTTAAAAAAAAAAATTTGGGGGGGCAGAGCAAGATGGCAGAGGGTTAGGAGACCTGGATTTCCTCTGGTCTCAGGAATTCAGCTGAACAGGGATCAAACCATTCTGAACACCTACGAACTCAACAGGAGATCGAAGAAGAGAGTAGCAACAACTCGCTGAACAGAGAAACGACCACTTACTGGAAGGTAGGACGTGTGGAGAAGTGAATCCAAGACGATATTTGGGAAGACGAACTGTGGGGGAGGGGGCCTCCGTCGGCCGCCTCTGGCAAGTGATAGAGCCGCGGAGCACAAAATCAGAACTTTTAGAAGTTGGCTCCGCTGAGGGACATTGCTCCAGTGGCTAAGCTGGGAGTGGAACCCTCGCGGGACAGTGTGGTCTCAGGACCCTCAGGGTCACAGAAAGACCAGGGGTGCCTGAGTGCAGCAGAGCTCCCAGGTATCGGAGCGGGGAAGCCGGCTGCAGAGACGGAGCCGAGACGCGGGCTCTCAGCTCGGGGTTGTCATAAACTGTGATCCGCAGCACAGTCGGGCCACTGTTCCTCCAGCAGGGACCCGACAAGCGGCAGATCCAGGGAGACTCCCCTTCCTCCTCCGGGAGGAGCGGCGGGAGAGTGCACTGCAGGGATCTGCTGGGTTTGGAGACTCCACATGGGGGCCTGCACCAGAGATAGAAACGCTCGGTCACAGGCCGAGTGAGCATGGAGTGTGGCCGGAGACTGGGGAGACGGCAGTGACTGCTTTTCTCTGGGGGCGCACTGAGGAGCGGGGCCCCAAGTTCTCAGCTCCTCCAGGCGGAGATTGGGAGGCCACCATTTTCACTCTGGTCCTCCAAAGCTGTACCAAGAGCTTGCAGGGAACAAAAGCTCCTGAGAGCAAACCTGAGCAGATTGCTTAGATCGGACCGACAAGGGTGGGGCAATTCCGCCTCCGGCAAAAACATTTGGAAACCACGGCAACAGGCTCCTCCCCCAGAAGATCAGCAGGAACAGCCAGCAAGGCAAGACCAAGTTTACTCATCACGGAGAATGGGAGAACTCCAGTGTTAGGGGAATACTGCACATAGAATTCATGGCTTTTTTACCATGATTCATTAGTTTTTCAAAGTTAATTTTTTTAACTTTTTTTTGAATTTTTCTTTTTCCCTTTTTCAACCAACATCTTATCAATCCCTTTTTTTAAAAAAACATTTCTTATTTTTCATTTTTAGTCATATTTTATCCCTTCAGTAGTTACCCTTATTTTTGGCAGATATATATATAAGTTTTTCTCTCTTTAAAATTTTGAGATAGTTTCCTCTAACAGATCAAAATATATCCTAAATCAGTAGTGTATGGCTTTGTTCTAGTCTCCTGCCTGATCACATTCTCTCCCTTTTTTTTTTTTAAATTGTCTTCTTTCTTTTTTGAAACAACTTGTTATCAATTCCTTTTATAAAATCTTTTATAATTTTCATCTTTACGGTCATCTTCCATCCCTTCATTGTATCAACCCTTATTTTGTACATATATGTCTTTCTTCCTTTAAAATTTTAGGAAGCACTTTCTTCTAACAGACCAAAATACGCCCAAAATCTAGTGTGTGGCACTGATCTATGCACTTGCCTGATCATGTTTGATCATATTCTGTTTTGTTTGTTTTGTTCTGTTTTTGTTTTTATCTTTTTCTTTTTTTTTTCTCTTTTTTCTTTCTTTCCCTTTCTTTTCCCCTGGTTTCAGGTCTTTTCTGAATGTATAGAGTATATTTGCTGGGGACGTTGTTAACCTGTTAGCGTTTTCTTCTCTCATTCATCTATTCTCCTCTGGACAAAATGACAAGACGAAAAAAATCACCTCAGCAAAAGGAACAAGAGGTAGTACCGTCTGCCAGGGACCTACTCAATACGGACATTAGTACGATGTCGGACCTAGAGTTCAGAATCATGACTTTAAAGATACTAGCTGGGCTTGAAAAAAGTGTGGAAGGTATTAGAGAAACCGTTTCTGGAGAAATAAAAGAACTAAAATCTAACCAAGTCGAAATCAAAAAGGCTATTAATGAGGTGCAATCAAAAATGGGGGCACAGACTGCTAGGATAAATGAGGCAGAAGAGAGAATCAACGATATAGAAGACCAAATGATGGAAAATAAAGAGGCTGAGGAAAAGAGAGAGAAACAACTACAGGATCACGAGGGCAGAATTGGAGAGATAAGCGATACCATAAGATGAAACAACATGAGAATAATTGGGATCCCAGAAGAAGAAGAGAGAGAGAGAGGGGCAGAAGGTATATTGGAGCAAATAATAACAGAGAACTTCCCTAATGTTGGGAAGGAAACAGGCATCAAAATCCAGGAGGCACAGAGAACCCCTCTCAAAATCAATAAAAATAGGTCAACACCCCGACATCTGATAGTAAAACTTACGAGTCTCAGAGACAAAGAGAAAATCCTGAAATCAGCTTGGGACAAGAGATCTGTAACCTACAATGGTAGAAACATTAGATTGGCAACAGACCTATCCACAGAGACCTGGCAGACCAGAAAGGACTGGCATGATATCTTCAGAGCACTAAACGAGAAAAATATGCAGCCAAGAATACTATATCCAGCTAGGCTGTCATTGAAAATAGAAGGAGAGATCAAAAGCTTCCAGGACAAACAAAACCTAAAGGAATTTGCAAACACGAAACCAGCCCTCCAAGAGATATTGAAAGGGGTCCTCTAAGCAAAGAGAGAGCCTAAAAGCAGCATAGATCAGAAAGGAACACAGACAATATACAGTCACAGTCACCTTACAGGCAATACAATGGCACTAAATATTTTTCAGTAGTTACCCTCAATGTAAATGGGCTAAGTGCCCCAATCAAAAGACACAGGCTACCAGATTGGATTAAAAAACAAGACCCATCAATATGCTGTCTGCAAGAGACTCATTTGAGACCCAAAGACACCCCCAGATTGAAAGTGAGGGGGTGGAAAACCATTTACCATGCTAATGGACACCAAAAGAAAGCTGGGGGTGGCAGTCCTTATATCAGACAAATTAGATTTTAAAACGAAGACCGTAATAAGAGATGAAGAAGGACACTATATTCCTACTTAAAGGGTCTATCCAACAAGAAGATCTAACCATTGTAAATATCTATGCCCCTAACATGGGAGCAGCCAATTATATAAGGCAATTAATAACAAAAGCAAAGAAACACCTTGACAACAATACAATAATACTGGGGGACTTTAACACCCCCTGACTGAAATGGACAGATCATCTAAGCAAAAGATTAACCATGAAATAAAGACTTTAAATGAAACACTGGACCAAATGGACTTCAAAGACATATTCAGAACATTCCATCCTAAAGCAACAGAATACACATTCTTCACTAATGCCCATGGAACATTCTCCAGAATTGATCACATCCTAGGTCACAAATGAGGTCTCAACTGGTACCAAAAGATTGGGATTATTTCCTGCATATTTTCAGACCACAATGCTTTGAAACTAGAACTCAATCACAAGAGGAAAGTCAGAAAGAACTCAAATACATGGAGGCTAAAGAGCATCCTACTAAAGAATGAATGGGTCAACCAGGAAATTAAAGAAGAATTAAAAAAATTCATGGAAACCAATGAAAATGAAAACACAACTGTTCAAAATCTTTGGGATACAGCAAAGGCAGTTCTAAGAGGAAAGTATAGCAATACAAGCCTTTCTCAAGAAACAAGAAAGGTCTCAAATACACATCCTAACCCTACACCTAAAGGAGCTAGAGAAAGAACAGCAAATAAAGCCTAAACCCAGCAGGAGAAGAGAAATAATAAAGATCAGAGCAGAAATCAATGAAATAGAAACCGAAAGAACAGTAGAACAGATCAACGAAACTAGGAGCTGGATCATTGAAAGAATTAACAAGATTGATAAACCCCTGGCCAGACTTATCAAAAAGAAGAGAGAAATGACCCCAAATCAATAAAATCATGAAGGAAAGGGGAGCGATCACAACCAACACCAAAGAAATACAAACAATTATAAGAACATATTATGAGCAACTCTGTGCCAGCAAATTAGATAATCTGGAAGAAATGCATGCATTCCTAGAGATATATAAACTACCAAAATTGAACCAGGAAGAAATAGAAAACCTGAACAGACCTATAACCACTAAGGAAATTAAAGCAGTCATCAAAAACCTCCCAACAAACAAAAGCCCAGAGACAGATGGCTTCCCCAGGGGAATTCTACCAAACATTTCAAGAAGAATTAATACCTATTCTCCTGAAACTGTTCCAAAAAATAGAAATGGAAGGAAAACTTCCAAACTCATTTTATGAGGCCACCATTACCTTGATCCCAAAACCAGACAAAGACCCCATGAAAAAGGAGAATTACAGATCAATATCCTTGATGAACATGGATGCAAAAATTCTCACCAAAATAGTAGCCAATAGGATCCAACAGTACATTAAAAGGATTATTCACCACGACCAAGTGGGATTTATCCCTGGGCTGCAAGGATGGTTCAACATCCGCAAATCAATCAACATGATACAATACAGTAACAAAAGAAAGAACAAGAATCATATGATCCTCTCAACAGATGCAGAAAAGCATTTGACAAAGTACAGCCTCCTTTCTTGATCAAAACTCTTCAGAGTATAGGGATAGAGGGTACATACCTCAATATCATAAAAGCAATCTATGAAAAACCTACAGCAAATATCATTCTCAATGGGGAAAAGCTGAGAGCTTTTCCCCTAAGGTCAGGAACGCGGCAGGGATGTCCACTCTCACCACTGCTATTCAACATAGCATTAGAAGTCCTAGCCACAGCAATCAGACAACAAAAAGAAATCAAAGGCATCCAAATCGGCAAAGAGGAAGTCAAACTCTCACTCTTTGCAGATGATATGATACTTTATGTGGAAAACCCAAAAGACTCCACCCCAAAACTGCTAGAACTCATACAGGAATTCAGTCAAGTAGCAGGATATAAAATCAATGCACAGAAATCAGTGGCATTCCTATACACCAACAACAAGACAGAAGAGAGACAAATCAAGGAGTCGGTCCCATTTACAATTGCACCCAAAACCATAAGATACCTAGGAATAAACCTAAACAAAGAGCCAAAGGATCTGTACTCAGAAAAGTATAAAATACTCATGAAAGAAATTGAAGAAGACACAAAGAAATGGAAAAACGTTCCATGCTCATGGATTGGAAGAACAAACATTGTGAAGATGTCAGTGCTACCTAGAGCAATCTACACATTCAGTGCAATCCCCATCAAAATACCATCCACTTTTTTCAAAGAAATGGAACAAAGAATCCTAAAATTTGTATGGAACCAGAAGAGACCCCGAATAGCCAGAGGAATGTTGAAAAAGAAAAGCAAAGCTGGCGGCATCACAATTCCGGACTTCCAGCTCTATTACAAAGCTGTCATCGTCAAGACAGTATGGTACTGGCACAAAAACAGACACATAGATCAATGGAACAGAATAGAAAGCCCAGAAATGGACCCTCAACTCTATGGTCAACTCATCTTTGACAAAGCAGGAAAGAATGTCCAGTGGCAAAAAGACAGTCTCTTCAACAAATGGTGTTGGGAAAATTGGATAGCCACATGCAGAAAAATGAAACTGGACCATTTCCTTACACCACACAGAAAGATAGACTCCAAATGCTTGAAAGACCTAAACGTGAGACAGGAGTCCATCAAAGTCCTAAAGGAGAACACAGGTAGCAACCTCTTCGAATTCAGCCGCAGCAACTTCTTCCCAGAAACATTGCCAAAGGCAGGGGAAGTAAGGACAAAAATGAACTATTGGGATTTCATCAAGATAAAAAGCTTTTGCACAGCAAAAGAAAGGGTCCACAAAACCAAAAGACAACCGACAGAATGGGAGAAAATATTTGCAAATGACATATCAGATAAAGGGCTAGTATCCAAAATATATAAAGAACTTATCAGACTCAGCACCGAAAGAACAAATGATCCAATCAAGAAATGGGCAGACGACATGAACAGACATTTTTCCAAGGAAGACATCCAAATGGCCAACAGGCACATGAAAAAGTGCTCAACATCACTCAGCATCAGGGAAATCCAAATCAAAACCTCA
>NW_027397089.1:363545-363924 GCF_003265705.2 Callorhinus ursinus
TCTATGGTCAACTCATCTTTGACAAAGCAGGAAAGAATGTCCAATGGCAAAAAGACAGTCTCTTCAACAAATGGTGTTGGGAAAATTGGACAGCCACATGCAGAAAAATGAAACTGGACCATTTCCTTACACCACACGGAAAGATAGACTCCAAATGCTTGAAAGACCTAAACGTGAGACAGGAGTCCATCAAAGTCCTAAAGGAGAACACAGGTAGCAACCTCTTCGAATTCAGCCGCAGCAACTTCTTCCCAGAAACATTGCCAAAGGCAGGGGAAGTAAGGACAAAAATGAACTATTGGGATTTCATCAAGATAAAAAGCTTTTGCACAGCAAAAGAAACAGTCCACAAAACCAAAAGACAACCGACAGAATGGGA
>NW_027397089.1:368924-473084 GCF_003265705.2 Callorhinus ursinus
GTGGAAAACCCAAAAGACTCCACCCCAAAACTGCTAGAACTCATACAGGAATTCAGTAAAGTAGCAGGATATAAAATCAATGCACAGAAATCAGTGGCATTCCTATACACCAACAACAAGACAGAAGAGAGACAAATCAAGGAGTCGGTCCCATTTACAATTGCACCCAAAACCATAAGATACCTAGGAATAAACCTAAACAAAGAGCCAAAGGATCTGTACTCAGAAAAGTATAAAATACTCATGAAAGAAATTGAAGAAGACACAAAGAAATGGAAAAACGTTCCATGCTCATGGATTGGAAGAACAAACATTGTGAAGATGTCAGTGCTACCTAGAGCAATCTACACATTCAGTGCAATCCCCATCAAAATACCATCCACTTTTTTCAAAGAAATGGAACAAAGAATCCTAAAATTTGTATGGAACCAGAAGAGACCCCGAATAGCCAGAGGAATGTTGAAAAAGAAAAGCAAAGCTGGCGGCATCACAATTCCGGACTTCCAGCTCTATTACAAAGCTGTCATCGTCAAGACAGTATGGTACTGGCACAAAAACAGACACATAGATCAATGGAACAGAATAGAAAGCCCAGAAATGGACCCTCAACTCTATGGTCAACTCATCTTTGACAAAGCAGGAAAGAATGTCCAGTGGCAAAAAGACAGTCTCTTCAACAAATGGTGTTGGGAAAATTGGACAGCCACATGCAGAAAAATGAAACTGGACCATTTCCTTACACCACACGGAAAGATAGACTCCAAATGCTTGAAAGACCTAAACGTGAGACAGGAGTCCATCAAAGTCCTAAAGGAGAACACAGGTAGCAACCTCTTCGAATTCAGCCGCAGCAACTTCTTCCCAGAAACATTGCCAAAGGCAGGGGAAGTAAGGACAAAAATGAACTATTGGGATTTCATCAAGATAAAAAGCTTTTGCACAGCAAAAGAAAGGGTCCACAAAACCAAAAGACAACCGACAGAATGGGAGAAAATATTTGCAAATGACATATCAGATAAAGGGCTAGTATCCAAAATATATAAAGAACTTATCAGACTCAGCACCGAAAGAACAAATGATCCAATCAAGAAATGGGCAGACGACATGAACAGACATTTTTCCAAGGAAGACATCCAAATGGCCAACAGGCACATGAAAAAGTGCTCAACATCACTCAGCATCAGGGAAATCCAAATCAAAACCTCAGTGAGATACCACCTCACACCAGTCAGAATGGCTAAAATTAACAAGTCAGGAAACGACAGATGTTGGCGGGGATGCGGAGAAAGGGGAACCCTCCTACACTGTTGGTGGGAATGCAAGCTGGTGCAACCACTCTGGAAAACAGTGTGGAGGTCCCTCAAACAGTTGAAAAGAGAGCTACCATACGACCCAGCAATTGCACTACTGGGTATTTACCCCAAAGATACAAATGTAGGGATCCGAAGGGGTACGTGCACCCTAATGTTTATAGCAGCAATGTCCACAATAGCCAAACTGTGGAAAGAGCCAAGATGTCCATCAACAGATGAATGGATAAAGATGTTATATATATATATATTTATATATGTGTATGTATTTATAACTATATATATATACACACACAGTGGAATATCATGCAGCCATCAAAAGGAATGAGATCTTGCCATTTGCAACGACGTGAATGGAACTGGAGGGTGATATGCTGAGTGAAATAAGTCAATCTGAGAAAGACATGTATCATATGACCTCACCGATATGAGGAATTCTTAATCTCAGGAAACAAACTGAGGGTTGCTGGAGTGGTGGGGGGTGGGAGGAAGAGGCTGGCTGGGTGATAGACATTGGGGAGGGTATGTGCTAATGTGATTGCTGTGAATTGTGCAAGAGAGTTGAATCACAGATCTGTACTTCTGAAACAAATAATGCAATATATGTTAAAAAAAGAAGAAGATAGCAGGAGGGGAAGATGAACCATGAGAGACGATGGCTCTGAAAAACAAACTGAGGGTTCTAGAGGGGGGGGGGGGGGTGGGGAGATTTGTTAGCCTGGTGATAGGTATTAAAGAGGATACATTTTGAGTGGAGCACTGGGTGTTATGCACAAACAATGAATCATGGTATACTACATCAAAAACTAATGTATGGTGATTAACATAACAATAAAAATGTAGGAAGGAATAAAGTGGGGAGAGATGCCCCCTAAAAAAAGTTGGGGGGAAAACTTCTGAGTGCCTAGTGATTAGGAATGATTACGTATGAACGTCACATTGCCGTTAAAATGAACGCATTGAAACCACATGCACTTGGGATACATACAAATCCACAAATAAGCAACCCAAAGAATAGAATCTGATTAACAACTATATAAAAAATCTTGGCTGGGCTTGGAGTCTGAAAGAAGGTATAACATTGTGTATGTAGTTAACATGTGGCAAAATGGTTTTCAATTTTGTTACTCTTGCCTTTATTCATTGTTACAGTTTTACCTGGAATCCAGACTTTTGTTTTAAAATACACAGGTAGGTATATAACAAAAGACTCTGGCAACAAATTTTTTTCGAAATGTGATTTTTACCTCTTATTCTATGGAATGAAGTTTTTAAGAAACGACAAAAATATTATGAAGAATCTAATCCTATGAGAGTTGCTTTAATGTATTTTCCCCTTAACTTTTAACTCTTTGCATGGCTTAACAAAACTCCATGATATGTGATGTACATTTCTTGGATCTTGCTATTTTATGTCTCCAAAGAAAGTATGTTGCCTACTTTATCACTGAGAAAAATAGAAACAGTCAGAATGAGAACATCACCAAAGTCCCGCATCTCTGCATCCTCAGATGTCCCTGCCTGCACCTGCCAGATGCTCTGCTTTTCTTTCTGTTCCCATGAATGCACTGTCCGTGCTCCTGCCAAGTGCAGCCTCTCACTCATGTCTGAGAGCACATCTCTCTCTTGTTCAAAACTCTTATTCCATCTACTTCCCTCTTTTATTGCGTAAGTTTTCCCTTTCTACTGGATCATTCCCATAAGCATGCACAACTCTTTAAAAAAAAAAAATCCTTTCGACCTCACTTCATCTTTTGGTTACTGTCTTGTTTACCTCCTTTTCTTTACATGACACAGTTGCATATATTCCTTCTCTTCAGTTCGTCTCTTCTCATTCTTTTGTGACCCCTTTCCAGACAGCTTTTGCCCTTAAGCACTTCACCAGTGTTGCTCTTGTTAAGATCACCACGCCCTGTGTCATACCAGAGAGTTTTTGGGCCTGATCCTACTTGACCTATTGTAGGCGTTGGACACACTGCATCATGCCTTCCTGAGGTCCTTTCTTTGGTTTCAAGGACACCACCCTCTCTCTCTTTTTCCTTAGGCTGTTCTTCTCAGTCTCCTTTGGAGATTGTCCCTCGTCTTTGAGAACTCTTACCTTTGGCAGGCCACTCTCTTAGAGCTGGTGTCTCATCCTTGGAGCTCTCCTCTCCTCTGTTCTCATTTACTCTTTTGTTGCTCTCAACCTGGCTCATGCCTTAGATGCCTTGTGTTTGCTGACAACTATCTAGAATCTCAGCCCAGACCTCTTTCTTGATCTACAGACTGTTGAGCCCAGCTCCCGGGCTCAGCTTCCTGTTGGTGTTTGAGTCCAAGGCTTGGAGTCCTCCTTGACTTTTTCCCATGTCCTACATCCAATCTGCCTGAAAATCTTTGAATCTGTCTTCTGAGTAGGGTCTATTTTTCATCACTTCCACTTTAATCATCCTGATCTAAAGGACATCTTTCACTTGGAGCCTTGCAAGTCTCCTAACTGTTCACCCTGCCACTTCCTTGACACCTCTGTCTTCTTTTCAGCACTCGACAGCCAGAGTGATTCTTGTAACATATAAATGAGATCATACCACCTCAGTGCTAGTCAGAGTGCTGCCCTCCGTGGCTCCCTAGCTGTCTCAGGACAAGCCAGTGGCCTGTAGCCCTGCACTATTCTGGTCTCTCCCCGTTCCTTCTTCTTTTTTTTTTTTTTTTTTTAAAGATTTTATTTATTTATTTGACAGATAGAGAGACAGCACAAGCAGGCTCTCCGCTGAGCAGGGAGCCGGACGTGGGGCTCGATCCCAGGACCCTGGGATCATGACCTGAGCCGAAGGCAGCCGCTTAATCGACTGAGCCACCCAGGCGCCCCTCCCCGTTCCTTCTTTGACCTTCTTATCTGCTACTTTCCTTTACTCCTCCAGGCTGCCCTGGCCTCCAGGAACACACGTTATCCTTCCAGACCTTTGCATAGTCTTAATTCCTCTGCTGGGAAAACATTCCCGGCATATCCACATCATTCCCTCATCTGTGCGTTTCCATGGTTGGCTTTAAGTTGTAGCCTCCCGCCCCTGGTACTTCCTACCCTATTTTTATTCCCATTTTTGATTATTTTTTACTTTTTATTTTTTTTCTCCTTGCTTTGTTACTCTGTTAAGTTTTTCTCTGATATTTATGTTACTTGTTTTCCTCCCCTAGAATGTAACCTCCATGGAAGCAGATTTTGTTTACCCCATTCTACCACTGCATAGTATAGTGCCTCGCACACAGTGGTCATTCAGTGAATGTTTCCTTTGTAGATAAAAAACAGTATAACTCTGGTGAGTAATTTTTGAGCTGAGATTGGATTAATGTATGCATCAGAGATGTCATGTCATAGGAAATTTGTGCTGTGGATGGGGTTAATGAAATGTTCTCTAGGGTACTTTTTTTAATTAAAATTTTAAAGATTTTATTTATTTATTTGACAGAGAGAGACACAGCGAGAGAGGGAACACAAGCCGGGGGAGTGGGAGAGGGAGAAGCAGGCTTCCCGCAGATCAGGGAGCCCGACGCGGGGCTTGATCCCAGGACGCTGGGATCATGACCTGAGCTGAAGGCAGATGCTTAACCGACTGAGCCCCCCAGGCACCCCGTCTCTGGGGTTACTTCTGATTCGTGTCTGTGGTTTCAAGCTTTTTAAAGTAGTTGGGAAAAAAATCGATATTTTTAAGTCCATTTAAGACATTTAAGCTTAACCTTGTTCTCAGCTTGCAAGTCTAAAAAATGGAAGTGGACTCATGTTTGAAAAATAATCAGAGACTCTCGCGGATACATTTAGCGTTAACTACGTTGACATGTGATGGCAGAAGTGACTGGAGTGCAAACTTGGGACATGGTACGTGTGCTTCTCTGATGTCACTGATGCCCCAGTGTCTGCTCATTCCTGGCAGGGAGGCTTGTGGGAAGAGGGTTGATTATGACTTAGTTGCATCTTTGTAGTTGAGTTTGGAATTAAAGCAAAATGGCAGGGGTTTGGAGAGCCCTATTTCACCCCTACCATAAAGAGGCCTGATCAGTTTTTCCTGAACTTCAAGTCATCTCAGATTCCAGTTTTCAAAATTCAGTGAATCTTCTTCCTGGAGAATGCTGTGTTTGGAATTTGAATCTCATCTCACTCTCTTCTTAGTACTCAGTCCACATTTCATGTTCTGTAACAGTGAAATCCTGGTAGTTTAGGATTTAAAGAAATAAAAGCCACTTTATTTTCCATTATGGATCTGGTTGTAAGTTTAAGGGAGAAAACATATAGGCAGGTGTATTATGTGATAAGTTTTGAAAGACGGTATTAAATGTATGGAATTTTAAAAATAGGTATCATGATCTTGACGTTGCTCTGATCCTTCAATGTTATTTTGATGTAATTCTGGATATGAAAGGTGGGGCTGTGATTCAAGCAAAGCCAGCTTGTGACTCTTCATAGCAATGAAGTGGCATGATCACTGGTCCAAACTGTGGTAACAATTAAACAATATATCAAATTGTGCTATGAATACCTGGCTTCAGCCAGATTTTCCTGTTTACCATTCTACGAGATTTTTAATCTTGTACACCCCTTTAACTCTTGCTACACCTGAAACCATTCTTGTTATCCCAGACATACTTTCTAACACCTTTGTCTATACCACTTCTATTAACAGGTATGGTATTTACCTATCATTGAGTGAGGTGTTTTTCTATAGGAAAATATGCAAGACCCAATGGTACAGATAAAGTCTGCCTGGAACTAGCAAGTGAGGCTTTGCAAGGAACTTCATAGGGTTCTTAGGTGGGTCAGTTGCTAAGTACTTTCTGTTAAAAGCTTAGTGTAGGGGCGCCTGGGTGGCTCAGTCCTTAAGCGTCTGCCTTTGGCTCAGGTCCTGATCCCAGGGTCCTGGGATCAAGCCCCGCATCCGGCTCCCTGCTCCGCAGGAAGCCTGCTTCTCCCTCTCCCATTCCCCCTGCTTGTGTTCCCTCTCTTGCTGTGTCTCTCTCTGTCAAATAAATAAATAAAATCTTAAAAAAATAAATAAAAGCTTAGTGTAGTTCCTAGTACTTGATAAATGTTCAGTAAATACTAGCTATTAATGTTCTTGTTGTAATTGTGTTTTCATATGGTTCTGTTCTCTAATCATACTCTAAAGTTTGAAAGTTACAGAGACCATGTCTTTTGCCCACCCTTTTTTTTTTAAAATATATTTTTTAAAGATTTTATTTATTTATTTGAGAGAGAGAGAATGAGAGATAGAGAGCACGAGAGGGAAGAGGGTCAGAGGGAGAAGCAGACTCCCCGCTGAGCAGGGAGCCCAATGCGGGACTCGATCCCAGGACTCCAGGATCATGACCTGAGCCGAAGGCAGTCGCTTAACCAACTGAGCCACCCAGGTGCCCCATTGCCCACCCTTTTTTAAAATCCCTGTAGTCTACCAGATCGAGTGCTGGAAACTGTGATTGAGTGAATTTTTACGCCCAGTTTATCTCTATTGTATACAGACATCAACATCTTAAATTGGTGAGCAGACTATACTGAATAGGTTTTCCTGGCACGTTAGTAAGGAAAACCTTCTGTAGAGCTGTAATTTGCATGGTAGTATGAGAGCAGATGGACGAGTTACCTAGTTTTACATCCATAGATCCTGGCTAAATGGAGAGAGAAAATATGAAATTTTCATAGTGTGATTTGAACATTGAAATATAGGACTGGACAGAAAGCAATAGAAGTTACTCCATCAAATTTATGACATGCTACTACTCTTTGTTGTCATTAGTTAGACAATTTTAACTTAATTGTAGTTCAGGCTTTTGTTATGGTATACAAAACTCAGGATTCTAACAATACACTTTTATTTTTAGATCCTATTTCCACCTCCTCCTGTGAAATAAATAGGAACAAATGAGTGGTACTTTAATAACGTCAACATAAGTAAACTCTAAAGAATCTAATGATACTCTTATGAATGAATATGTCTTGTCAATATTTAACTTACTACACAAAGTATGATACATAAAGTGGAATTAAGGGGCCTTATCTGATATAATACCAAGTTTCTACATGTATACCTCTCCACCAAGAATGCCTTAGTAAAGATTGTGTGGCAGTAATTTCATTTGCTTTTTCATAAGGTAATGTAAAATAGCTGCAAATGTAAACGTCATTATTTCTTGTGAAAGAACAGATGTTGAGGTTGAGGAAGAATTCATTTTTAAAAAATGAGCTCCTTAACCTAATTAAGAAAAACATGAATGTAAAGAAACACATAATTTTGTGATATTCATTTGGTAATTACACAGTCATTTACTTAATCTTCATCTGTGTAAGAGATCATTATGTTCTGGAGCATTTTCAAAATTATATTTTTCTAAATATAACACCCATTTTCAAATATTTAGATGTATTAAGCATTCAGAATGGTAGTTATTAATAAGCATTAAAGCTTTGCATATAGGTAGCTACTGCTTTGGTTAATAGTTAAATTTATTTGTTTAGGTGCATAACTAGCAGACTTAATCCAGCTTGGATTAAAGGAATTTGTAGACATGAACTCAAAGCCACTGTCAGTAATTTTTTTCTTTTTTATTACTAAGAGAGTCATGAAGATGAGGTATCCAGAGGTAAGACATATAGGCAAACAGTGCCTTAATCAAAAGGGAATGAATTCTGGGAATTATAGATCAATAGATGTGACATTTATTTCTAGCAAAATTATAAACTATTAAAGTTAAGATTTGGAAGCATTTAGAAGAGTCTGATGTTTACTAGGAGCTTTTTTGGGGGGTTCACTAGGCATATGTCTTATTAAACCTCTTTTTTTCTTTGAAAGCATTGCTGAGTTGGTAGATTAGGGAAATTCTGCAGGTAAGGAATTTGACACTCTCTTCTTTCATTTAACATATTTAATAGAATATCTACTTTGTACTAGGTGGTAAACAAAACAAACTATTAATTCTGTGGGGGATAAAGGCAACAAGTAATGTCTGAAGTCTGGCAGAGAAAAAAAGACATGACTTAGTTGAATGCTCTGTTAGGATTGAAGAGTAGGTCCAGAAAGAGGTCTCCAGTGGGGTGCAACTTAGATAGAGCTCATGCCTAAATGCTCCTTGCTTATCAAATCTGGGGAGCCCAGAGCAAGCTAAGTGGCTGTTAGGCTTGATAACAGAGTTAGTATTCAAAGTATTTTCGAGATACTAGAATGCTCTTGAAAATCAAGAAAAATTAAAAATAACAGATAATATATTTATATGTTCTTCTTTTACATAAATATGTTTGCATTATTTCTTTTAACCCATACTTAGACCTAGCCAACAGGGACACAGACTTCTCCAGTGAATGTCCAGTCTCTATGAGCAGGCAGTCGACGTACGGTACAGAGACACCTGTCCAGGAGTGGAAGGAGAAATCTTCAACGGGGCAGTGTCCTGTTAGTGTTTAGTAAACGTTGGTTTGATTCACTGACAACACCTGAATCATTTTATTTTATTACTTTTGGCTCCCTTTAAATTATAAAATTTACTTTTCTTGAATATAGAATCTCTTTATGAAATCAAGGACATTATTTTATGTTCTGATAATCTGTAAGATAGGAACATGGCAGCTCTGGAAGCCAGCCACATGTCTCCGGCACCCTACTAGTGCCTCAGTTCTCTCTTGACTCGTGAAATGATTCATTCTGCCACTGGCATGAATCCTCTCAAGAAAACAAATTATTGAGTGTTCTTGAGGTGATTGACTTGCAAATAATCTTGTGCTCCTGAACACTTTTTTGGTAAATTCACCAATTTCTGCAAACTAGAAATTATTTCACACTTATTCCAGTTGTAATTGAATTATATAGATCAGATATTCAGAGATTAATAGACCCTCAAAACCAGTAGGTGCAGGCACTATACTACACATTTTATGATGCTAGGATAAACATTCATCTTCACTCGTGTCATTGTTAAAAAAAATATTTCACCAAAGGAATTCTTATGAAAACAAAAGCCAGTTGGGTCACGTGCCTTTCGTGGAGCTTAGGTTCCCACCCCATCTCTGTCCCCTCATCTTCATCTTCCTTCCCAACCCTCAACACACTTTGTTGTCTTTATTTTTTAACAAAAAGCTTGGTATTTCTCAATCCTAATGGAAAGTGTGAGTAAAAGCATAGTTAGGATTTCTTCAGTATAGATGTACTTGGCTCTGTCAGCACTACTTCCGGACGAGACCCCTAGCTCTTCTCCAGACAAATTAATATCCTCAAGGCCCACCCATACAGAACTTCTGGAGCTGTGATAGCTGTTTAGTTAAGACTTTCCTTAAAAGGCAACCGTTGTTGATTATTGGGTTCAAAAAGATATTTTGAAGAATTTGTGATTTTTCTCCTTGAACAGGTGAGTGACTAGTCAGGTGCAGTGACTTCTAATTTGTAACTCCATTTATTGTGTGATGTCAAGTTCAGTCAGAAAGAGAACAGTTTTAAAATAAAGTGATTTAGTAAAGACAGTGTTTAAATGCCATCTTTTTCAGTTTTGGTATTGAAGCAGGTGTGTGTGTGTGTGTGTGTGTGTGTGTGTGTGTGTGTGTGTGTGTTGCGTAAGAACTGCCTACACTTTGGGACTTAGTATCTTTAACTGTTCCCCTTTTGTGCTTCATGTCCTAAAAGAAATGGGTTATTCCCCTGATTTTTTTTTTTTTTACTTAATAGATTAAACATAATTTCAGGCCATTAAAAAATGAGGGTCTTTTTCCCTCCTTCCCTTTATTCCTTCATTCATAGAAAAATTTAGTAAAGTACAATGCAAGGAAAAACTTGGAAGGTTAGGAATAGGTTGTAATATTCTTTGCCATATTTATTTATATATTTTTTAAACTTTATTATCTTGATCAAAGCCCTTAACATGAGATCTACTCTCTTAAATTTTTAAGTGCATGGGACAGTATTGATAACTAAATGTACAGTACTGTACAGCAGATCTCTAGAACTTACTCATTGTGGGTAACTGAAACTTCATACCCAATGAATAGCAGCTCCCTATCCCGCCACAACCCCAGGCAGCCACCATTCTACTCTCTGCATCTATGTAGCTGACTATTTTAGAGACCTCATGTAAGTGAATCACGTAGTCTCGTTCATCCAACTTGAGCTCTTTCCTCTTCCAGAATGATGTCTTCCCCTGGGCGTTGCATTCTAATGTATTAACTCATTTAATTTTCATACCATACGGTAATGTTATTTTTCATTTCACAAATGGCATCTTAAGACACTGGGGAATTGAATAACTACATGAAGGACATATGTCTAGTAAGTCGTGGAGGTAAGATTCGAACCCAGTGGTTTAACCCCAGAGTCTGGTCCCTTAACCATTGCACCCTGCTCCTCCAAGATGGTGACAAGAGTAACAGTCTCATGGAGTTGGCATGAAAAGTGAAAGAGGCAAATTGTACAAAGCTTTTGTAATGGTGCCTTGCAGATAGTAAATGTTAGCTATTACCTTCATTGCATTTTAATTTTAATGTATCTACCATGGTTCAGCCTCAGTGGAATAGTGTAAAGGATATTTATACTGATCGTGATGTGAATTGTTTTGTGAACTGATATAAACTACTGACCCCTCTGAGCCCTAGGTTTCTCAGCTTTAATTATGGGGAAAATATTACCCACTTCATACTGGGTTTATGAATATTAAATTAAAAAACATTATGTAAGGGTAACTGCAATATATCAATGTCTAGTAGTGTTAGCTTACTCTGCTCACTTATGAGATAGGAGTTCCTTAAGGACAAGGTCAATGTTTTGTTATTTTTTTATCCATCCCAGACTCCATCCAGGTCCTGGCACATAGTAGACATTTAGTAAATGCTTGTAGAATAAATGAATGAGAACATTAGAAAGAGAAGGAACAGAAGGAAAGACAAATGTGTGGAAATTTTTCTCCTGAAGCTAACTTTCTTTTAGGGAAAAAGGTCATTTTAAGGCCACATGGATCTAAAAAGGTTTTTTTTTTTTTAAGGTTAAACTGTGCTGATATTCTAAAGTATTATGCAAGTAATATGGCCATTTAAGTTCTGAAGAATGAAAGAGAAGGAAAGAAAGGGTAAGAGATTTAGTAAATACTATAGACCTGTTACACTCGAGTAAAACTCAAGTTTCACTCTTGCGCAGTGGTTTCAGAGTCTTAGCACTGATGATCAGAAGGCCTTTGGAGAGCTGTTTAGATGATTAGCCTTTATTTTCAAAAAATAATTTTCTGTTTGCCTTTATGTCTTTGAGGGCATCCTTTCTGAATGGAACCACAGCCAAAGGTGGTAGTGTGGTTGTGGAAGTTTGAGGAGTGTGTGTGCGTGTGCGTGCGTGTGTGTGTGTGTGTGTGTGTGTGTGTGTGTGTACATCCCCAGTAACCAAAGCGAACAGCCTGGTGTCTGGTGAAACCAGTCTGAGGATTGGATATGTATTCTCCACCTCCACTGTCAGAGGTAAGGCGGCAGTGCGAGGTGCTGCATTTCTAGAATTAGTTGTGACGTTCTATCTCAATGTCTAATTATGCCTCTTGGGATGAGATGGTGAAACTTATGTCCCAGGACTGGCCTTTGGTAACTGCATGAAAGAAGTCTAGCCTGACAGGTCATTCCCTCAATTTGGAGGTGTCTCCTTAAACGTTCTGCAGTGTTAGGTCAAGGGCATCCACCGGGATCTGTCCTTGGCCGTGGAGGCACTGCTCATCATACTGCCGCCCATCAGTTGGGTTCTGGCACTTCAGAATGCCCCGTTCTTGTCACAGGTCTTTCTACTTGTGGACAAGAGACAACACAGCGTCTTTTGTTCCTTCCTCTTAGCTTCTCACAATTTAGCTTTTAAGACTGAATTGTCTGGAATACCTTCTGCCGTTGATGCAATAAGGAAAAGCCTGTGGTGGTTTTAACCAGCAGGGAAAAAGAAAATCTTTCTTACCCGTGGGGATGAAACGTGAGACTTGACATGTAACTTCTTGTTCGAGGGCCTGTCCTGTTCCTCTGTTCAGCTTTAATTTTGCACAGTCACTGGTGACTGCCAGCTGGGAAAGGAGCTCATGTTATTTTATCGCGGCAACGTGAGTTTATGTTTATTTTTATAAATGGATTCAAGTGAAGCTGTTTTTCAGAAAGGTGATAGGAGGTGGGAACAGGGAGATTAAAAAAAAAAATGCCCCTCTGGGCGCCTCGGTGGCTCAGTCGTTAAGCATCTACCTTCGGCTCAGGTCGTGATCAGGGTCCTGGGATCGAGCCCCGCATCGGGCTCCCTGCTCCGCGGGAAGCCTGCGTCTCCCTCTCCCACTCCCCCTGCTTGTGTTCCCTCTCTCACTGTCTCTCTCTCTGTGTCAAATAAATAAATAAAATCTAAAAAAAAAAAAAAAAAAAAAATCCCCCTCCTAGGCCCTTGCATTTTGACCACCAGTCCCTTTGTGGTGGGTGCCTGGACCAGCACCTCCCAGGTGCTGTCTCTGCAGGGGTTCCCAGCTTTTGGTTGGCTTGGGAGGCAGCCTGGACTCATATAAGGGACTCTGGGATGTGAAAGTAGAGATCCTGTGTTATGGTCTTGCTTTTGTCTTTTATTTCAATACGTGATTTTGGACAAGTCACCTGACCCCTCTGAACTTTTTTTCCCTTATGTAAAGCAGAGAGTTGTATTAGATTCTGGGTAGTTTTTCTCTACCTTAGGCACCTAATTGACCAGGGGAGAGGGAACAAAAAGGAGTACTGAGATGATCTCCCACCTACTCAGGCCCCTGCCTCGGTGTGAAGTGGACATAAACACTGAGTGTCGGGCCTGAAGAGGAGACAGAGATTCATCCTAGTGTCGTAAAATTATAAGCTGCCAAATAGAAGTTGATTCTAAACGTGTGGTTAGAAGTCCAGTGCTATCCTGTAGTGTGTCTCTTTATATTCACCCTAACACATTTTAACTTTTCATAGACGGCTCTTTCCCTCTGTTGAGAATTGGTGCTCAGTTCTGGATAGCTCTTCAGTCAAATGACCTGACTTGGGTTGAATCTTGTTATTTGAGCCGGCCCTGTGTGCAAGCTTGCCTTGGTGGCTATTTGTGTGTTTCTTGTTATTTAAGGCATCTTGTTGAAGCCGAAGAGTATACTCTTTGAATGAGTTTTTTTTTTTTTTTTAATGGAAAACTGTTGCATTGAAAAGTGGCTTTGTGTTTTCATAGGCCACACAATTCTGAGCCAACTGACACAGTTTCAAAGTAGTTATTGCTGGATAGAACACACTGGTCAGTACTTGAGAGCCTGGTGCAAGTAGTTTTGAAGTATTTGTAAGTATTCATGATGGAGAAGAAAGCACAATCCAGATCTGGAGTTTCCTGTTGGTTATTTTTAAGGTATCTTAGAATAGATTAGTGTTGTGCTGTTACCTTGACAGATGCTCACTTCATCTTTAATTAGAAACGTTTAAGTATATCCCTTAAAGAGCATCTGATACAATATCCAATGTTCTGAGCATTTAATTGTTATTGATATTATTGGAATGCTTTTTACTGCCTCTCAGTCCATATTTGTATCTATACTATATGCTGTAAAGGAAAACAGTTGCATTTAAAAATGGGATGATTGTTATCTCATGCTGGTTAAAATGGAGTAGTAACTCCTCTATAGTCTGTTTCTTGACTGATTGCAGCTGAAAATTCTGGAACTAATGCAAAATGTAGCTGAATATTTTGAAAAGTAAAAGATGACAGGCAGGTTAGGAAGGGAAGTCAAAATTTGAAGACTAACTGATAGGGCAGTGATTTATGGTTTGTTTTTTACCTCAGTCTTCTGGTTTTGACTTGTGAACACCAATGGCAAAGAAACTCCAGGAGAAATCTTTTCTTTCTAGCCAGAGGACTGAGCAAAAGGACTTGCTGTGAGCTAGAGGCGTGGAAGGACACCCTACCTTCAGACCAGCCCCAGGAGCAAAGCTGCACAACTGCAGTGGTGGTGGCAATGATGCGCCGAGACACTGAGCTAGAGCCCACTCTCTCTGTAGAGGAACAAGGAAAGGGGTCCCTGGGGTCTAGAGAGTGTAGGGGAGAATCACTGTGATTTTTCTCTTGTTTCCCTTGTTCCAGATAAGTGGAACTGCATGACAATGTAGAATATTAAAGTTCTGAGAGAAATCCTGAACTTCTGGACAACAGATTGGAAAAAAGGGGACTCTGGGAGCCAGAGAGTATCAAGGAAGTCTTAGGAGAGAGCTGAAAAAGGTGGTCCTCTAATGTGTCTATAAATTGATACAAGTCTCAAGCTCACCCCTAAAGCTGCACATGCACAGATGAAACATAAAGTGGCATAAGCAAGGTTTTAAGAACTGAACCATAGTATGAACTACCATTCAGGTTCCAGACTGTCCCATAAGGAACCCAAAAAGCATAGGCCGTGAAAACTTGGCGATTAAAAATTGGTGATTAAATTATCTCCTACAGAAGGCAGGGCAGAGTTTGTGTCCTGAATCTAAGATTGCTTAAACAATCATCAGCATTTGATAAAGGATCTTATCAGGACCTAGAGACTCACAGCATAGTATTCAACATTTCCAGAATATCACCCCAAATTACTTGACATGCAAAGAACCAGGAAAATCTGACCAGTTCTCAAAGGAAAAATTAATAGGTGCTCACTGTGAGATGATTCAGATGATGGATTTATCAGACAAGAATTTGAAGTACCTTTTGTAACCATGATCCAAGAGGTAAGGGTGAACAACTTTTGACGTGAATGAAAAGATAGAAATTCTCAGCAGAATAATAGAAACTCTAAAAAAGAATCAAATGGGTATTTTTAGAACTGAAAATACAGTATCTGAAATTAAAAATTTTGGGATGGGCTTAAGAGAAGAAGACAAATAACAGAGAAGTGAGTGAATTTAAGATAGATCAATAGAAATTATCCAGAACATCAGAGAAGAATTAAAAATAACTAAAGCCTTAGGAACTTATGATACAGTGCTGAAGGGTCTAAAATTTATGACATCAGAATCCCAGAAGAGGAGAAAGAGTTGGCTACAAAAGAAAATAATTGAAGAAATTATGGTTGAAAACTTAAATTTGGTGAAAGACATAAACGTAGAGATTGAAGAAACTCCATGAACTTCAAGCAGTATCAGTTCAAAGAAAACCATGCTTAGATGCATTACAATTGAACTGCTGAAAGTCCAAGATAAAAAACAAACAAACAAACAAACTTGAAAGCAGTGAGAAGAAAAAAGAAAAAAAAAATCATAGTATACACAGGGGATCAGTGACTCAAATGACTGAATTTTTCATCAGAAGTCATGGAGGCTAGAAGACAGTGGGAGAAAAACCTTTAAAGTGCTGAAAGAAAAGGGGGAAAAAATTGACCCAGAATTTGATATCTAATGAAAATATCTCTTTTGTCAATGAAGGCAAAGAAAGGCTTTCTCAGTAAAGGAAAACTATGAGTATTCATGTCTAGCAGCCTTGCTGTAAAATACTAAGGGAACTTTTTTTCAGACTGAAGGGAAATGGTACCAAAAGGAAGCCTAGAACATCAGGAATGAAGGAAGAGCAACAGAAATAGTTGCATTGAAATAAGTATGTAAATATGATAGGTTTTCTCCTCCATAAAGTTCTTTATGTATGATGTTGAAAGCAAAATTTATGACACTGCCCGATGGTTTTTCAGTATATGTAGTTGTAATACATATGACATCTATAACAAACAGGGAGGTAAAGTGATCTTTATTGTTGTGAACAGACTGTATTTTACTGAATGTGTTAAGATATTCTAAGTAGACTGAAAGTTGGCGATGTGTATTATAATCTCTAGAGCAAGCACTAGAAAGTTAATACAGTGACACTGTCAAATGACCTAATCGTTAAATTAAATGGAATATTGAAAAAATTTTTAAAAAATCCAAAACAAGATAGTGAAGAGGAACAGAAGAACAAAAGCAAAGGGTACAAACAGAAAACAATGTGCCAATTACATAATTATATTAAATATAAATGGTCTAAACATTGCAATTAAAAGATAGAGATTGTTAGGTTTTTTTGTTTTTAAATCTAACAGTGTACTCTTTACCAGAAAGTGACTTTAAATATTAATGGTAAAGACAGGTTAGAAGTTAAAAGGATGAGAAAATATCATACAACACTAAGTAAAAGAAAATTGAGTGTCTATATTAATATTAGATGAAGTAGCTTCAAAAGAAGGAAAATTTCCAGAGATGTCCTTCAATAAGCGAATGGATAAACTGGTACATCCATGCAGTCCAAACATATTTTTCAGTGCTAAAAAGAACTGAGCTATCAAGCTACAAAAAACAAACAAACAAACAAGCAAAAAAACCCTCAGAAAACCATGGTGGAACCTTAAATGTATATTACTGAGTGAAAGAAACCAATCTGAGAAGGCTACATACTGTATGATTCCAACTATATAACGTACTGGAAAGGGAAAAGCCTTGGGTATGGTGAAAGGATTAGTGGTTACCAGGATTTTGGGGGGATAAAGGGAAGAATGAATAGATGAGGCATAGGGGATTTTTAGGGCTGTCTGGTTCTAGTAATGGTGAATACATATCATTGTACGTTTGTTAAAACTCAGTGTACAACACAAAAAGTGAAGCCTAATGTAAACTATGGACATTAGTCAATAGTAGCAAATGAATATTGGCACATCGATTGTAACAAATGTACCACACTGATCTGCCAATAATAGGTGGGAAGAGATAGGAGAATAGGAGATGAAAGTGGGGGGCATACGGGAACTCTGTACATTCTTCCCAATTTTTCAGTAAACCTAAAACTGCCCTAAAAATAATTATTAACTTAAAAAGATGCTCAATATCATTATTAGAAAAATAAAAATTAAACCCACACTGGATACCATTATATACCTATTAGAACAGCTAACATCAGAAATCTGACAGTACCTAGTTCAAGTGAGTATGGGGTGCATCTGGGACTCATACATTGCTGTTGTAAATGTAACATATATAGCCACTTTGGAAAGCAGCTTGATAGTTCATTCTAATTTAAACATACACTTACTATACAACCCAGCAGTCCCAGTACTGGATATTTACACAAAGGGAATAAAAACTTAATGTTCACATAAAAATCTTTATGCAAATGTCTGTAGCACCTTTATTCATAATCACCAAAAACTGGTAAAAATTGAAATGCCTTCAAATGGCAAATGGATAAGTGAACTGTGGTACATATATAATGGAATACTACTCTTCAATAAGAAAGATGAAGTACTGATACATGCAGCAACAGATACGAATCTCAACTGTGGTAAGTGAATAAACCAGCCTCAAAAATTAGGTATATGTGATTACATTTATATGACACAGAGAAGGTAAAAGTATAGGGATGGTGAACACCAAGTCCCTAGTTGTAGGGTTGTGGTTTGACTCAAATGGACAGCGTGAGGGAAGGCTCCACGGTGATGGAAGCGTTCTGCATCTTGATTGTGGTGGTGGTTACATTTGTAACTGCATTTGTCAAAATCCATAGAACTGTACACCAAAAGGAGCAAATCTTAGAGTACCTAAATTTAAAAATTAAGTTTATTCCCTTTTATACAAATGAGGGAACTGAAATGGAGAGATGTTAAATAAATTTTCTGAGCTAGTCCATGGTAGGGGACAAGCTTCATTTCACTCGTCCTAACTCAGGGTTTCTCAGCCTTGGCCTCATTGCTGTATAGGCTAGATAATTCCTTGTTGTAGTGAGCTGTCTTGTGCATTGTGGGATAATTAGCAACATCTCTGGCCTGTACCCACCTGATGCCGGTGGCAAATCTGTCCCCAGTGTGACAAACAGAATTCCTTCAGATGGTGTCAGATTTCTCCACTGTTGTTGAGGGTTGGAGGAACTGTCCCCAGTTGAGAACTGCTGGTCTAACCCATACGTAGAATCTCTGCATGTAACCTGTTGGGTCATTGTTTCCCATATGTGAAGATGGGCTGATCACTGTCCTGCCTGTTTCAGAAGATGGTCCTAGGCATCAAGTGAGATGATAATGTGGAAGTGCTTTGCCAAATGTAAAACTCCACATAAATTCTATTATTTTAAGTTGTTAGGAATAAAAAAAAAAAATTGGGGGGGGAGGTGGTGTAAAAAAAAAATTAAAAAAGCCCAGAGGAGAAGGGAGGTACCTGCTATGATCACAACTAAAGAAAAAAAAATTGTTTTTAAGATTTTATTTATTTGACAGAGTTGAGAGAGCACAAGCAGGGGGAGCAACAGAGGGAGAAGCAGGCTCTCCGCAGAGCAGGGAGCCTGATGCAGGGCTCCATCCCAGGACCCTGAGATCCTGACCTGAGCGGAAGGCAGATGCTTAACCGACTGAGCCCCCAGGTGCCCCAAGAAAAAAATATTTTTGAATAGAGATTGAGAAGATTGACATTTAGAATGGCTTTTCAAACAGGACCTCATTGGATGGTGTGATTTTAGTGGGGTCACTGGACTCTAGGTGCTGGCCCTCAATTTTCAAGTCTATAAAGTTGACTTTATTCTCCGGTTTTTACTGAGTTGGTTAGGTTTAGGGGTGCTGATTTCTGCTAACCCAGGCAAGAGCAGATGGAGGAAGAACTGCAATGCCTTGCGTAAAGGAGTAGGGTTAAGTGCCAAGTGGATCAAATGGCTCAGTTTAGTTGGTTAGCGTTTTGGGGTTTTTTTTGTTCTGTGTCTCCTTCAACCCACGCACCCTCGTGGAAAGTTGCTTGGTGAACCTGCAGTACAAAGGGAGGTAGTAATATACCTGGAATATAGTTGGTGATTGATAGCCGTTCATTTTCCATCTGTTTATTTCCAATATAGAGAGAAATTTATCAAATCAGGTAGTTTTTCACTGGTTTGTAGAGGAGTTCTTTCCCTTTAAATTGGCAGAGACACATTGACACCTCTTTCTCTGTGGCTTTTTTCTCCACCCTAGATTTTGTACAGACCAGTGGGCTTTCTATTAACATATTTGTGTTCAAGCTAATAATAATAGGACAGATTAATTTACATTATATTCCATTCATGCCTTTCTGAGGACGTGTTCTTATTACCTTGATTTATAATAGCTTTGGTGTTTGGAAACCTTCAATCAAGAAATTGTTTATAAACCCCCTCTTAGAGAAGAGCACTATAGTAATAGTAGCTTTCTTATAATGATTACAGATAACTCTTGAACTGATTGTACTTAAGAAATAATGAGTAGTATAAAATTAGGGGTTCACAGTAATGATTCAGTGTGAAACCTATTTGTGAAATCCAGAATTCAAAAAGTCATATGCAGGTGCTGATGTCTTGAATGGGGGGCGGGGAGAAGGTTTAAATGGCAAATGACTGGAGATTTAAAAACATGGGGTGTTTGTTCAATGGGTAACAAAACTATTGAAAGGAACTATTTCCTGGAGAAGGTAGACATCATTCTCTTTTCTTTTCACCCCAGCCCTAATTAATTAATATATTCTGCATTTCCATGGTAGCAAGAAAACATCTCTTGATGCTTCTAATTTAGTAGTTGGTAATGGATTGCAATGAAATGTACTAATACAGAAAAGTCGGCAATTGGACACCACAGTCCAGGAGCCTTTTTTTTTTCTCTGACTTCATTTCTTCATATTGCTTGACACATGTAAAATCCACGTCATTTACAAAGTTAATATTTCATCTTATTGAAAAGATACAATAGGTAATTAACTTTATTTTTTGAATACCATCAAAAGGATTGTTTAGAAACACTTAATGAGTAAGTATAATACACAGTTTCTTTCATTAAGGTACACCCACTTTTTGAATATAGTATTTCTGCTAGTGGATACCATAAAGGTTTTGAGATCATAGTTGAATTCTGTTTTTTTTTTTCCTTTTCTCCCTCCCTCTTCCCTTCAGCAGACGTTAAGTAACTAATATTTGCAAACTTAAGTGCTCTTTATATTTAATTTTTATGACTATTGCATGACTATGAAGTATATAATTAGCTTATCCATTAAGCATACATCAGAAACAGCAATGTATAAAATTTTATGTCTCGACATCCCTCAACATGGCTGGTCATGAGTTGTTTGTTCACCTGAGCCCCCCATTCCTTGCAGGTGAGCACTGTGGTCAACTTTTGGAGATTCAGGCACTTTTTGGCCTTTCCTCAGCCCCTTCTTCGTAGTCTTGTGTTTGTGCCATTTCACATTGGACAAGAAAAAAACTCCAAAAAAACAAAGAAAATGCAGATCAAATGAATTAATCGGACATTGACTCATTATTGCTCTACATTTTGTGGAGTACTTCATAATTATTTTTAAATTTATGAAAAGTACCTAAATTTCAGAAGGTTAAACTTTCTGTGAAATAAAATACTTTGTTCATCAAAAGAACAATTTTCACTAGAAGCAGCCAGTGTATGAGCCTAAACACTGAAGAAGGGGAAAGAGTGAAAGTAAATGAAAAAAATTGGTATTTATGACAATATACTTTGGGCAGGTAATATAAAAGTTGAGTGAAGAGAACATATTTGCTTTAATATTAGTGTTTCTTCAGTTGTACATATCACCAGCCATGTATTGGTGACCTGAATAGACAGGTAATAGATTAGTAAATACTTAATTAGTATTAGAATAAGTAGGAAAAGAGAATAGAAAATTATGTTTAAGAAAGGTGGTAGGATGATACTAGGAATCACCACCAATTCCTTAGAATTAGTACTTCTGGGTAGGTACTAAAAAAAAAAAAACTGGTTAAAGGATTTTGAAAATACTAACCATGTTTACTATATTTAAATAACAGACCCAATTCATTATTAAAGATTAAAGTCTTTTCAAAGAAAGCTTTTAGATACAAAAAGCAGAAAAGCTTATTTAATTTAGGCTAAGAATTTGATTTTAAAGGATTTAGATAATAAAATTAGCACCTGTCATTCCATACATTATCTAATTGAACCATAAAGTTTCCTGGATTAGTATTGTCACCCACATTTTATAGATGAATGAACAGGATAGGTTAAACAATTTGCCCATGGTTACTACATACGAAGTATAAGGGGCAGATCTGCAAATTAACTCTCGTCTGTTACTGAAATCTAAATACGTTCTCTTCATTGCCATATAGAGTATGTGACTTGCTTTTGTAGTTTAAATTAATTTCCCTAGGAATATTAGAATTTAAGTCGTTAGGATTCTTAAATCTCATGATGCTAGAAAAAAAAAGCTTTTTGTTTTTCCAGCTTTCGAATTTAGCTTTTGACAGTAATGTGGCTGTGACAACTATTAATTAAGATGTAATAATTTTCCTTTCATTAACGTACCTCCTTTTTACTTGCAAGCCTAGTTCTTCCATGAAGCTGCCTGACAAGGCAGGAGGGGGGGAGTCTTCCCCTCCTAGTAATTCAGGAGCCCTTCCTACACTGATTGCCGTTTAACACTTACATTATTTCACACTTATATTATTATGCATTCTTAATTGACTGTATTTTTGTGCCTCCAGCTATATTACAGTTTCCCTGTGTTGATATATCTTTATGTGTAGGCATAGTATCTTCTTATGGTTTAGGTTAAATATTTTCTGAATGATCAGAAATTATTGCTCATCCGTGTCTTAGTTCTACCTCTAGAACATGAGGCATCTTGTAGTGAATTTTCATCATGTGGAGTTTGAAGGAGTTGGAAGACTTTGCTGCTCTCATCTCGTGAAAAACTCCATGTTATTTCTTTGACCAGACCCTCGTTTTCCTTTAGAGTAGTTATATTTGAGGTAAGCAGGATTAGAAGAGATGTCTGCGGGTTTGTTTTATGGCAGGATTCGAAGCTATTAACTGTTATACCCAGTACAGTTGTATATAACACTCACTGCTTTATATAGCACGAGGTACAGGCCTGAAATGTCCTGGCCACACCTTCGTATTTGGAGACTTTTGTTCTAGGGATTTAAATTTACTTTAAATGAATATTTAATCTCAAATGTCTACATTTAGTTACCGCCATTAGACAGCTTCATTTCATTTTGTATGTGCGTATGCCTGAGTGCTTTCTTAAATTGTTTTTAATGTGTAAGTTTCCTAAAACCCTTTTTGAAAAGTGGGCCAAATACAAAGACTTTCAGAGAGACCATTTGGCTAAAGAATCAGGAGTATTCAGATCAGACAGTCTTGCCACTTACTAGCTGTGTGACCGTGGGTATTTTGTTTGACTCATTTAAGCTTCTGATTCTTTAGAAGAATGGAGCTCACAATTACTATTGCAAAGTGCATTTGTGAGAATTAAAAAGAAAGCATGTATGTAATACCTGGCTCTCAATAGGTGTGAAGAGATTATTATCCATTTCCGGGTTCACTTTGTCTCCATTGTGGTTAAATTTTGTAATAGCGTGTCAGAATCAAATATTCCTACCCTCTTTTTTTTATTTGACAGAGAAGGAGAGAGAGCACAAGCAGGGGGAGCAGCAGAGGGAGAGGGAGAAGCAGGCTCCCTGCTAAGCAAGGAGTCCAATGCAGGACTCGATCCCAGGACCCTGGGATCATGACCTGAGACAAAGGCAGTCGCTTAACCAACTGAGCCACCCAGGCGCCCCTATCCCTACCCTTTTAAAATAATCTGACTCTTTGGGTCACTTCAGGTTGCCATGGAGAAATTATAAGGTGTCTGTACCATATAGAACTCTTAGAGAATCCTAGTAGATAGGTGGTATTTTTGAGGGATAGCAGAGAGATTGGAGTATGATGAATATAACAGCCAGAAGAATTTCTAATTTTATAATCTCAGCAATTTATTTTCATGTTGATAACTGTTTAGCCCATCATGGACTAGAGTTGCCTTCATTTTTTTCTTCTCTCTCACTTAAATATTGGTGCTCCACTTACTCATGTTTTTAGTAGCTAGATTTTTAAGTTTTTCAACATTGACTATTAAAAACTTCCTGGTATTATCAGTATATATCATACATGATATTTATTGAATGTTGTAAATAAAAAATAGAGGTTTTGTTGTATTGTTTGACTATAATGATATCACTGTTTAGTTTTTAAAGTTTTTAATTAACATTTGGTTTTAGAGAAAGTTTAGTTTTTTGTTGAAATAATTTTTGAAATTTAATAGGTTTGGGTTTAACTATCAAAGTGCAGGTTTTTGTTTTATTTTATTTTATTTTATTTTTTTAAAGATTTTATTTGTCAGAGAGAGAGAGAACACAGATGGAGAGGGGGAGAAGCTGACTCCCTGCTGAGCAGAGAGCCCGATGCAGGGTTCTATCCCAGGGCCCTGAGATCATGACCTGAGCTGAAGGCAGACGCTTAACTGACTGAGCCACCCAGGTGCCCCAAAGTGCAGGTTTTTAAAGGACTTTTAGTAATATTACAAATGATGCACCATGATTTTTCCCATTGTTTCTTCCCACTAACACTTTCATATTTTACAATAGCCTCAAATAGCATCCTTCATGGAATTATTGATAGCCTTGATTGTGATGAAAACTTAATATACTGAGACATTACTATCAGATATTACTGGCTTGTAATGGGTTCCAATTTTGGTAATTTTAATAGGGCAGAAACCTGTAGGACATTTGGAGTGAAAGTATCTTGATCATGAAAAGAAATTTTTTGCACTGTGGGAGTCCATTAGTCTTTTTAGTAATATTGTCATTTTTGTTCTTTCCTCCCTTCTTTCATCAATAAATAATTACGCCACACTGGATATTTTTATTTAGGTTGGAATACATCAAAATAACATTTATTGTTGTTGAAACTTATATGTTAACAATTTAAGACCATTCAGTTGTAAGAAATAGACCTGATACTTTAAAATACATTTATAATTGATACTGGAGATTATTCCACAAATATTCCACTGGAGAAAAATAACCCAATGTTTGATATATGTATTGTGTAAACACTGATGTTCGGTTTTAACAAAATGGGGGGAAAAAAGATCATGGAATTACATAGTCATTATTTTTCTGAGGTAAGCTAAATAAAATAAAGTTAAGTCTTTAACGTTTTTGGAGTTAAACACCTTAATTAGTCTATCCTCTATGACTTTCTTGTTGGAGTCATTCTTCCAGTTATAAATAGCCCAGGCTTAGAAGTCCAAATGATCGTGTGTGGCTATTGTCATTTCATTGCTATGGCAATTCTACAATTAGTTTGGAAGTCACTGGCAAGCTCCTGGGTGAAGTTTTTGATGTACTGACTTGGAAGTGGAAGAATAAAACCTTTTTTACAGCTGCTGTGTGGTTCTGAATAGAGACACAGCAGCTCCTTTTTTTCCAGTTTTATACTAATTTAGATGTAGACGTTATGCTTCCATGAATTGTTGGCAGAAATAACTCCTTATTCTCCTGTCTATCAAAGGGAAAACAAATTTAGGATTCAAGTAAATATTGGGGCAAGTTGTTTGTGAAAATTCCAGGAAGTAGTGCTAGAATTGAGTTTTCAATCTTTTGGCTTTAAAATTGAAATGTCACAAATGGTGAACAATCATTAGCCTGCAAAACTTCATTAGATTTAGTTCTTGCAATGTATAGATTTATTCAATTTCTTAGGATTAAAAGAAATTCAGAGGGATTATTGAATATATAAATTAATAAAATAGATACTGGAAAAATGATAGTTATGCATGTAGCTAGTTGGCAATTAACTTCTTGGTAAATGTCATTTTAAAAATGAGATATAATGAAAAAGCATTTGACAAAGTACAACATTAATTCATGATAAAAACCCTCAACAAAGTAGGATTAGAGGGAACATACCTCAACATAATAAAGGTCATATATGAAAAGCCCACAGCTAACATCATCCTCAATGGGGAAAAACTGAGGGCCTTTTCCTTAAGGCCGGGAACAAGTCAAGGATGTCCACTCTTACCACTGGAAGTCCTAGCCACAGCAGTCAGGCAACAAAAAAAGTACTGGAAATCCTAGCCACAGCAGTCAGACAACAAAAAAAGTAAAAGGCATCCAAATTGGTAAGGAAGAAGTAAAACTATCACTATTTGCAGATGACATGATACTGTATATAGAAAACCTGAAGAACTCCACCAAAAAACTGCAAGAACTGATAAATGAATTCAGTAAAGTTGTAGGATGCAAAATCAATCTACAGAAATCTGTTCCATTTCTATATACAATAATGAAGCAGCAGAAAGAAATTAAAGAATCAATCCCATTTACAATTACACCCATAAAATAAGATACCTTGGAATAAACTTAACCAAAGAGGTCAAAGACCTGTATTCTGGAAGCTAAAAAACACTGATGAAAGAAATTGAAGACAACACAAAGAAATGGAGAGACATTGTATGCTTCTGGGTTGGAAGAACAAATATTGTTAAAATGTCTCTACTACCCAAAGCAATCTACACATTTAAAGAAATTCCTATCAAAATACCAACAGCATTTTTCACAGAACTAGACTAGACAATCCTAAAATTTTTATGGAACCACAAAAGACCCTGAATAACCAAAGCAATCTTAAAAAGAAAAGCAAAGTTGAAGGCCTCACAATTCCAGACTTCAAATTATATTACAAAGTTATGATGATCAAAACAGTATGGTACTGGTACAAAAATAGACATACAGATCAATGGAACAGAATTAAAAAATCCAAAAATAAACCCATGAGTATGTGGTCAATTAATCTTCAACAAATATCCAAGGACAGAATATCCAATGGGAAAAAATCTCTCCAACAAGTGGTGTTAGGAAAACTGGACAGCAACTGCAAAAGAATGAAACTGGACCACTTTCTTATGCCATACACAAAAATAAATTCAAAGTGGATTAAAGACCTAAATGTGAAACCTTAAACCATAAAAATCCTACAAGAGAGCAAAGACAGTAATTTCTCTGACATTGGCCATAGCAACTTTTTTCTAGGTAGGTCCCCTGAGGTAAGGGAAGTGAAAATAAACTATTGGGACTACATCAAAATAAAAGAGCTTCTGCAGTGAAGGAAATAATCAAAACTAAAAGGCAACCTACAGAATGGGAGAAGATATTTGCAAATGATATATCTGATAGAGTTAGTATCCAAAATATATATATAAAACACAACACCCCCCAAACAATTGTATTAAAAAATGGGCAGAAGACATGAACAGACATTTTTCCAAGAAGATATCCAGATGGCCAACAGACACATCAAAAGCTGTTCATCATTGCTTATCATCAGGGGAATGCAACTCAAAACTACAATGAAATATTACCTCACACCTGTCAGAATGGCTAAAATCAACACAGCAAACCAGAGGTGTTGTTGAGGATGTGGAGAAAAAGGAATTCTTGTTCACTGTTGGTAGAAATACAAACTGGTACAACCATTGTGGAAAACAATGGAGTTTTCACAGAAAGTTAAAAATAGAACCACCTTGAGATCCAGCAATTGAACTACAAGGTATTTACCTAAAGAATACAAAAAAAACCCTCACTCAGAGGGGTACATGCATCCCTTATGTTTATGGAAGCATTATTTATAGTAGCCAAATTATGGAAGCAGACCAAGTGTCCATTGGGAGATGAATGGATAAAGAAGATGTGGTATATATATACACAGTATTATTCAGCCATAAAAAAAATTAAATCTTGCCATTTGCAACAACGTGAATGGAGCTAGAAAGTATAATGTAATGTTAAGTATAATGTTAAGTGAAATAGTGAGAGAAAGACAGTTACCGTATGATTTCACTCACATGAAGAATTTAAGAAACAAAATAAATGAGTGGGGTGGGGGTAGGGAGAGACAAATCAAGAAACAAACTCTTAACTATAGGGACAAACTGATGGTTGCCAGAAGGGAGGTGGGTGGGGGATGGGTGAAATAGGTGATGGGGATTAAGGTGTGTACTTGTCATGATCAGCAGTAGGTGATTAAAAAAAAAAATGCTCACTTCAACACGTATACTAAAAAAAGAAAAAAGCTATAATGACTTCTTACTCTTGCATCCCCAAATTCTCTTTAGGTAAAGCAGGATAAATAATTCAAGCTTTAAAAGGGAAGAATTTTCTCTAAATTTATAGTATAATTGTTAGAGTTACCCTCAAAAATTTTAGGAAAATTTTTAAGGTGAATTTGAACTTACTAAGTTTTTTTTTTCCCCAAGAGCTTAGTACTTTTTTTAATACATGGAAACCCTGTGTAATTTTTTCCTAAGAATATGAAAGATTATGGAGTGAAATTTAGTTTAGCCAGTGGTTTCTGTTCTGAAAGTACCCCTAAGATATTTTAGAGTTGACTTTCTAATTTTATTTTTAATTAAAATGTCTTTTCAGTTTTTTCTGAAAATACTCAAATAAATGAAATTAGATATCCTTTCCCCCTCTGTTGTTTATGTTGTCTCTGTGTTCACAACTTGTGGGTCTTTTGCCTTTTCTTTCTGAAGCTACAGAAATAAGAAAACAAGGAATTTAGTGTTTTTTGTGAATCTGTTCTATAGTCATCTCATTTTCTGGTCATGGCACTACCCTCTACTATCAGTTAGAGTAGGTTAAATGGAAGTTTTGTATATTTTCTCATTATAAAACCATAGCCTCTCAAGACCACCTGTCTTCTAAAAACTTTGTAAGTTTACTTTTGTTATGTGTTTCTCTTTGTATATTTTCTCTTTAACTCAGCTTGAATTGATTTTTGTATATAGTGAGAGGTAGGATTCAAGTTCATTTTATAACATCTTGATACCCAGCTGTCTCACCATGATGTATTAAAAGGTCCATCTTTTCCTCTTGATACCTCCTCTGCTATATGTCAAGTGTTGATACACAGGTGTGACCCATTCTGGGTGTTCTCTTTTGTTGCTCTTGTACTGTATGGTTGTAATAGCATTCTAATACGTCTTGACACATGGGAGGAGAAATCCTCCTTATTTTTTTCTCAAGAGTGTAATAATTATTCTTGGTTCCTTGATTCCCATCATCAAAGAGTCAGCTCGTAAATTTCCATTTTATTTTCAGCTTATGAAGTTAAAAAAAAACAGTCTTGTTGGGATTTTGGTTTAGATTGTGTGGAATCTAGGTATCAATTTGGAAGGAACTAGCATTTTTATAATACTGAGTTTTCTAATACATGAACATGGGTTTTCCATCAATATTGATATATTCTTTAATATTGTAAACATGAAGTCTTATAATTTTCTCCTTAAAATTGCTTTTTCTAATACTCAATACTAGATACTTTATATTTTTGGTGCTCTTGATAATGATGTAATTTAAAATTTTATTTTCAAGGTATTAGTATGTGAATATATATTAGAATTTTGTGTACTTTTTTAAAAAGTCCACTGATGTTGTTAAACTCCTTTATTATAACAGTGTATCTGAAATACACTGATATTTTAAAAAATACACAATTTTATTTGTGAATAGTGCTTTTTTCCTTCTAAATCTTATACATATTTCTTATCTTACTGCATTGGCTAGAACCTCTAATGTTGAAGTCTTCCCAACTTTGGATAAAATTCTTTAATCACTTTCTTGTTAAGTATGATATTTGTTCTGGATTTTTTTCTTTACTCTTTATCAAGTTAGTGTAGTCCTTTATTTTTTAGTTTTCCTTTTTATTTTTAATTATTAGTAGATGTTGAATTTTATGACACATTTTCTATATTTATAAAAGTATATCTTTGATCCCTTAATAAATACATTAATTTATATTGCATTGGGAGCATAATCTTGTGTTTCTGGGGTATCATGATTCATTTTTATACAGTGGTGGATTGCTAGATTTTGTTACATATTTTTAGGATATTTTTCCTTCTGCTCATTTGTAGCATGACTTGTGCTGACCTTTTTAAGTTCGAGCACGTCAGGAGCTGTGCAAGGTGTTTTATCTCGCTTATAAACTAACAGTTAATCTTTCATAGTTTCATGGGTTCTGGTAGAAGACACAAGATTCCTGGGTCGGAGATGAAGGATAGCATTTTATACCCAACAGCACCCAAAGAATCACCATTTTTGCACCTGTTCCTTGAGCCCCAGTTCCTATATGGTGATATGAAGAAGACTAGATACATTTCACATACAGTGGATTATGATGTAGAAGAGGATCCCTGAGCTTAAGGAACCAAAACTTTGTAAGGGGGTAAGCATGCCTGCTTTTTGCTCTGGAGGGAGATATTTATCTTTATTTTCAAGACTGTCTCCAAAACTACCCTTTTCTCTAAAGGGATATACCGTCTCTCTTTTACTATACTAGTTTGATATACTAAGTATCTTAAGAAGATAGTGTGGAACAAAGACCAGTCAGTGCCTACTGTAAGACATGCAAAAGCACAAGGTATCTGTAAATTGTCTCTCAGTACAGCAAAGATTATTCGAGCCCATTAAATTAGTTACAAAATACTGCCTTTTTTTAATACTGTAGTTTTCTAATATTAAAGAATAGTTTATATAAGAATGGAGTTATTAGTTTCTTGAAAGTTTGTTGGAACTAACTAAAGCTATCTAGATTTGAAGTTTTTGTTATGGGAATATTTTTTTGACCACCTTTCCAATGTCCTAAATGGTTATAGGACTATTCAGGTTTTCCAGTACTTCCTGGATAAATTCTTTTTCTAGGAATGTGTTCATTTCATCTAAGCTTTCCAATTTATAAGAATAATGTTCATAGTGCCTCTTTTTATGTGTCCAGTTTCTGTAGTTATGTCTTACTTTTTCATTCTTGATGTTGGTTATCTGAGCTTTCTTTTTCTTGACCAGTTTTTCCAGATATTTGTGAAATATTTTAAAAGAACCAACTTTTGGCTTTTGAATCCCCTCTTTTTCTTTTCTGTTTCATTAGTTTTTGTTATATAGTATTTCCTTCTGCTTTTTAAAGTTATTTTTTTCCCCTAAATTCTTTGGATAGACATAGATGATTTATTTTCAGGGCTTCTTATTTAAATACCTGTTTTGGTGAATCATACAACTATTCATATGTAGTGTTTATTATTTCTGTTCACTTCCAAAAAAAATAAATTTCCAATATGATTTCTTTGACCTGTGGATTATTTGAAAGCATATTTTTAGTTCTCAAACATATGGCTGATTTGTTTTGGTTAATTTACTTTTTTTTTTTAAATTTGTTTCTTATGTGATTGCTTCAAGGTTGCACATCATGGTCCATATCATTTTGGCCCTATGATATTTGGTGAGGACTGTTTTATCGAACAATAAAGGGTTAGTTTTTATAAATACTCCTTTTGTGCTTTAACAATAATAGATGTTACTATCACTGTGATTGTGGATTTGTCTATTTTTTGTATTTCTGTCACCCTTTGTTCTCCGTATTTTCAAACCATGTTATAATTTAATTGTTCTCTCTTGCTTGTGAATGGAATCCTTCATCAGTATCAAATGACTCTCTTGGTCTTTAGTTAATAACTTTTTGCCTTACTATTTTAACTGAATGAATATGGCTGTGTCAGCTTTCCTTTTTTTAAACTTTTTTCAGCTTTCTTTTATTTAGACTTTTTCTTGTTTATCTTTTTTGTTTTCAGTCTTGTTCATATTCTTTTAACTTGTGTGGGTTTTTTTTTTAATATAAAAATAAAGTGTAAATTTTAAATCCAGAAAGATTGCTTTAAATCCAGACAGATCCCTCTTCTTTTTACTTGGCACATTTGATTCTTTCATACGTATTATAATTATTGAAATAATTGAATTTAAAGCTGTCTTTGTACCCCCAATTTATTTGTGCTTCTTTTTTTTCTTCTTTTTGAATTGCCCTGTATATATAAATTTTTCTCATGCAACTTTCTTTGAACTAGTTTGGAAGTTAGATTTTGTTTGCATATATTTTTTTGGTAATTGCCATTGAAATTTTACTCATATTTAACATAATGAAGTCTGAAGTTACAAAATATCTTTATCTTCCTTCTAAATAATACAAGCAAATTACAGCATATGAACTTCTTTTTACCTCCTCCCAACTTTAATTGTATTGTTGTCATGTATTTTGATTTTCTTCTTGAGTTTGCGTTTATATGTCCCAAGGTATTGCTAATGGATTTTTGTTTAGTTTTAGTTTTTAGATATCCTATGTATTTATCACTTTCTATGTTCTTAATTTCTTCTTGTGTCTTTATTCTTATTGCATCATCCATTTGGGATCACTTTTTATCTGAAATACTGTGATACTGTGATTTTTAGGAAATAATATATTTGGTCTGTCTCCATAGTTCCTGGCTCACGGTTCCTAAAACCCTTGGAATTTCCTAAGTGCAGAGAGTGAGTGATACTGTGACTTTTGTTAAGCACCTAAAGATGGGGGCTGGTTGCCAGGAAAGTCAACCATGTGATATGAAGGCTGGAACTTTCAGCCCCACCTCCTGCCCTCAGGGGAAGGGCTGAAGGTTGAAGGTAAATAAAACCTCCATTAAAATTCAAAAGGGTTGGGGTTTGGAAAGCTTCCTGATTGGGGAGCATGTGAAGATTGTGGAAAAGTGGGATGCTGGAGAGGGCATGGAAGCTCTGTGCCCGTTCTCACACCTTCCTTGTGCATTTCTTCCTTCTGGTTGTTCCTGAGTTTTATCTGTTTATAACAATGAGCTAGTAAGTACAGTTGACTCTTCAACAACATAGGCTAGGACTGTATGGGTCCACTTATATAGTGATTTTTTTTTCTTCAATAAATCCAGTGCAGTAGTGTAGCAGAGGTGAAGGGTGCGAGAGCATCTGGCTGCAGGGGTCCCAAACAGATCACGTTCAGCCACTTGCTGCTGACAAAATCTGAAGGTGGAGAAATGAGTGGTGGTGAAACAAAAGGGGAATTTATTTCCACAAGGCCAACACTGGGAAGACACTGGACTAGCGTCGCAAAGACTGTCTTCAAAGTGCCAAAATACAGTGGTTGGTTCTTCCTATTTTTGTGTTTTCAGAGAAACTACTTGTTTCTTCTTTCTTCTCTTGTTTATGACGCCCTCCCATAAATAAGATAAATACAAGCTTAAAGGCGGGATATACCTGCAGAAAAGAAACGTCAGGATTTGGGGAGTCCTATCCAGCTTGACAAGAGACATGTTAAGAGAAGGACTTCCTAAATTTTTTGTATTTAAAGCTACCCATTTGAGTGTTCATCAAGTTGAAATTATTCCTTGGAAAATGAACAGAAATGATTTTTAATCGTATCCCTACCATCTATTGTCATCTATTCATCATCCTCCTACATCTGTCTGTCATCTGCTGACTGTCTCCTCCTGAATAAGAAGTTGACTTTATACATATAAAAGCCTGTTGAAATATGCCATTGGCAAACTTGTAGATGGAGATTTTGCAAAATACTATTCAAAAAGGGTAAGACAATGAGCTAGGTGTTTTTACAATTGAATTATTAAGGTAAAATGGGAGTAGCAGCAGTGAAAGTCACTGTACCTCCTCATTTGTTAAAAAATTGGAAATCACTGCTTTTATTCTGACTGTGTCAGTGTCTCAGAGCTGCTGGAGCAGAACTAAGAGATAACGCTAGCTAATTTGTGCCAAAGCTAGGCTTCCTTGACTGAGTCAGGACCGCCACTAGATCTACAAGTAGAGTGAAATGATGTTTATGAGCCATAGAGAGCAATACAGGGGTTCATTTTGATCATCTCTTTCTAAAGCCAGCATCAGAGAATGATAGTGCCTTTTTCAAAATGAGCATCCATATCGTTCATTATTTGTCATATCACTTGGAGTCTATTTCTAAGAGTGTTACTAAGCCCACAGTGATGGCATCTTGCTTATCACCTTTCATTAAATGTTAAGGATCCCTATATTCTTTTTAGACCCTACAAGAAAAAAGAAACAGAATTGTACAGTGTTGATAAATGTTTCAGTGTGATTGGTGCTTACCAATTCAAAGAATCAGCAGAACAGTCTTTGAGTTATGTATTCATTCTTGGTATACTAAAGAACATAATAGAAAGTTGGTTATGTCTATTAAAAACAATTTTAACTCTTCGCTAGAGAGAACCTAAAGATCATTTGTCTCTTTCACTCCATTCCCTTTTATTATTAGTGAGACTTAGTTTTCTTAAAGCCAGATGATACAGAACTAGGGCTCCTAAGAGCAGACAAACTTTTCCATTTTCTATTTCAAAAGTATCTTGGATGATAAGTGTAAAAAGTGTACATGTAGAACATAATTCCCCATTTTGTAGTAAAATAAGAGGCCAATGGAAGCCAAGTTGGCTATGTTCCTCATCAAACAGCTAAAAATTTATTGCAGATAGATTTCCATGATGACTGGGGATTATTAGTGAAGAATCTGTGAAAGCAGGTTGTATGTCATTTTTTGGTACATCTTTAAAAAATGTGCCTTTTTCCTCTGCATTTTTACTTTAAGATTTTATTACTTACCTTGCTTTTTTAAGTATAAGCAGCATAGGTTTATTCATATAGATGGAAAGATAATACTAGAAGAAGCTGGGAGAAAAAATATCTTTTGATGGGTGGCTTACATGATTTTTGCCACTTTAAACAACTCAAAGGTAGGGTCATTCAGTGTACTTTTTAGAGACACAGGAAGTCATTAATAGAGATTTTTGGTTATGAAGATGGACATTATCTTCTACAAATCTTTGCCTTTTTGGACATGAAGTAGCAATTATTTAATAATTATTCAGGCGTAATATTCTAACCAAGTAAAATGTTCAGCTATTGCTACCAAGTGCTGGAACAGAAAAAGACCAGTTAATGCTTTGAAGTGGTTATTAGACAAACCAAGAGATTCTATCTGTGCAGCTCAAGAAATGTTACATAGAACTGGGAAAAGAGGAGCCATAATAAGAAGGATTGAGTGACTGACTACTCAGTGGTCTACCCATTCAGCTATTTTTTTTCCCCCAGACTAAGTGAGGGGCAGATCCCCTGAGCTGTTTATACCAAAACTTCCTATCCTTGAGGTTTTTGTTGTTAATCTTGGGGTTGGTTTAGAGGTTGTTTCAAATATAGTAAATGGGTGGTTTATCTTAGGTGTTTCCTACTTGAGAATGTCTTTCACATTCTCACGCCTGAAAGACAACTTGGCAAGATATAAAATACTTGGATCACAACATTTCCTCCTTAAATATGTGCAGGTGTTGCTCTGTGGTGTTTTATATTGCCTGGTTTTTAATACTTGGTGGGTGAGCTGTTTTTTCTTTCTGCTCTATCTGTAAAAAAAATCTGATCAATTTTTGTTAACTTTACAAATCAGAAAATTTCCCAGGATGTGTTGTGCTACTGCTACTTACCCCTGGGCCCCATTTATTTCTTTTATAATGATTTGTCTTTCAACAATATCTTTTATCATTTTAATTTCCTTTGCTTTCCATTCTTGGAGAGCATTTCAAATTGATGTTCCACACTGATTCCAAATTTCACACAGCTTCATTTCTGTTATTTACTGGTTCCAATATGGTGTTTACTTCTGTAATTATTTACATATTCTATTAATTTTTTAGTGTTCTTGGCAATCCTTTCCCCTACCCATTTCCCTGTTTAATTTCATTCTGTTGTCTTGACGTAAACTGATTCCCTTCTCATGGCTCTCTGATCCTGCTTTTTAGGCAAGGCCAGACCTTTTTTGAAGAACGGATTAAAAATTTGGTCGCAGGGGTGTTCATTTATTACTTTGCTGATTTAATATTTCCTATAATAATTCCTTGCGTTTTACTCCTCAGGCCTTTATATCTGTTGCATGAATATTTCCACAGCCAGATTCTAGCCCTGGGCTTATCTTCCTGTGTACACATTTCTTGTGTGTTTTGTCTATGCCCTATTCAATTACAGTCTACAATCAGGTGATTCACAGCTGTTAGCTGCTGTTTAGGTCCACATTGTTTGTTGTGCTAGAACATTTATTTCTAGATGTCACATAGAGCTAAATATGACAAAGCACCACTTACGTTCCTATTTGCTAAAATCACTGCCTTGAGGAAAACGTATTGATTTCTTATTAATCTTTGTGTATTCCATTTGTCGGGTGTAAAAGTATACTGCCTCCACTTTTGTTAGCATTTCATACAGTTATCTTTCTCTCATAACCTCTACTGTTTTAGGAAATTTCTTACCAAAAAAAAAAATTTCTTACATACGTATTAATTTCTTTATTTGTCATCTCTCCTCATCAAGAAATTCTTTCCTTCTCTGTTTTTTTCCTGCCCTCTTCAATATGTGTCTTCTTAGGAACACTTCTTTCTTCTTCTCTTTATCTGAATACTGGACTATTATACTGTTACTTAAAATTATCTTGAGCTACAAGGGTGACAAACCAGTATCGAGATTGTTCTATAGAACTACACAGGGATGTGTTTTCTTTGGTCTACAGAGTATGTTCTACCTTCTGTGTCTCACTCATTTGGCTTCTATATTTATTGTACCTGAGTTCCGTAAGAAGTTTGAGACCCTTTTTTGAGAAAAGAATAAAGAGAAGGAAAATTTTTGTAATATAATGCGTTAAAGCTACAGAATTATGGGAAAAATACTGCAAGTTATAACCAAATTTTAATAGTGGTTATGTATGGGAGGTGTGATTAGAGGTGGTTTTTATTTACCTAACTTCTTACCTGTGACTTCCAAATTTTCCCTAATGAATAATATGTATAGTGTAAAACTTGTCAGTTAATAATAATATAAAAGGATGCGGTTTTGGAAAAAAATTAAAAAAAATAAAAGGATATGGTTTTGTATATGCATCCCAAAGCACTAGATCAACTGTTAAGCCAAGGTCTGTGCTTGACAGTTAGGCGAGTTACAGTACAGAAGATATGTGAGTTACGATCATTCCATTAAAGGGGTTGTAGTTGGGTTTGGAGAAACAATGTGATAACAGATTTTACTGAGATGTTACAGTAAAAAGGAATATGATGAGATCAATATTATATTCTCAAGTAATAAGGGAGAAGTCATTTAGGCTGTTAAAGACTGCACAGAGTTTAAATGATGGTGACAATGCTTATAATGCCTTGTGAAGAGCTTTTTAACACTATAGAACAATAATTCTGCTTGTAATCCCCATAGATAAAATCTCACTCATAACCTGGCTCCTCTGTTACAGGAATTTGTGTTGTATATATATTTTCATTACTTTGGGGCTTATTGCTCTTTGAAGTTGCCCAGTGCTGTTTGTGAAAGTCTTAAGTCTTGTTGTTAGAGAAGAATAAAAACTGAATTCTCATTGTGTTAACAACCTGGTAACTGTAGAACCTAGACTTCAGAAGAATGCAGACAAAGCAGTCCTGGGCAGGACAGCCAAACAGAAAGAAACAACTACAGTAAGGGACACTTTTTTAAAAGACAGATTCTCTTTCTTTTTGTTAAAATTATTCCTTTAGAGATCATAGAGCAATGATTTGCAAAATGAAATTGGGACATCATGGTCCTTGTTCGAGAAGCATTGTTATGGAAATGTACCTTCCTGTGCTTCTAAGAAGCTAATTAGTTGCTGCCTGGCTTGTGTCGAGAGGCTGCTGTGGTTCATGGGTATTTACCTATCGCAACAGGATTTTCTAATGCTATTTGTTTATGAAATTATTTATACTTCTGACTCAGGGTTTTAAAAGGGCTTCCAGCAGTTTTTGAAAGCCAGCTTCAGCGCTCAAGAGCATGTGTGCTATTGATGGCGAATCAGCTTGGCAACGTGAGAGTGTGTGAATCGTGTTGCACTGTAGTGTCTGAGGTGCAGTTTTCTGGTGAAACTCCTTGAGGACAGGCATGATAATGAGTTTCCATTGATGTAGACTTCTTTATTTATTTTGTAAGAAATCAAACTTTCTAACAGTATTCAGAAACAGTACCAACATAGATTTTTGTGGTTGCATTTACGCTAGTAAGCTGCCAACAGGAACTTGTACCGCCCCGTTCCTTATGTTCATTTCAGTTCATCGCTTTTGGGTGGACTATTAAGAATTTGTTCTTTATCAGACATTTATTTTGATTAGTGTTTGGAATAGGGAATAAGTCAGAAGTTCTTCAGAGATTTTTTTCCTAAACTTTAACTATCATTAATTACATCCATTTGTGAAGTACTTAATTCTTAATTTGGGGGATTTCATACAGTATTACTTAACTGCCCTTCGTTGAACAGGGAGCTTTGTCTTGGGACAGAATTCCATTTGTTTCCCCAAAGTAGCGAAGAGGTTTTGGGGTGGCAGAGCCTTAATAGCCAAGGCTTATCAGAAATGGGCACCATGTTTAGAAATCCATAAATTAGAATTTGCATGGATATTTTATTGATAGCAAGGTGAGATAACCCTAGTGACCATGGAGCCTGCTGCTCTCCCTGAACATGGCGTTCTTTCACAGTTCTCCATTTTCATAGAGCAGTTTTATGGGTTTACGCTTGTCACATATAACTGACTAGACTGAGCTTTTTAACATGACATCTGGTGGCAGTAAGTCACATAGCAAGTGGTAGGGGGCAGGAAAGAGATCAGACCCTCCTGCCCCTAGAAGTGCCCATGTGTTGACTAAGGTAGTAGGTCCAAAAAGCAAAGTGTCTGAGAAATTTCTAAAGGGTCACATTCAAGTCAGAGGCATGGCCCTTGGTTCTCAAGTGGCACATAACAGAGATTAGGGGACCTGAATCTGTGAGACTCACTTTGACATTAACCTGCTTATGTGACTTCCTGAAAATCTCTTCTTGTCTGTCTTTGATGCTAGGTTTCTTTACCTTTTCTTGGGGGATAATGAATGATCTCTGTCCCACCTACCAACTGATAAGGTGACCTTGCATAATAATATAAAATGGTAACATAAAAAAGACTTTAGAAAATAACATGGCATTCAAGTGTAAGGTGGATGCTTACTGGTTGCTCCTTCTTACCTTCTTCTTCCAACAGTTCCATAAATACTGGAATTTTTCAGGACTAAGTTCTAGGCATTCTTCTCCTCTTCCATTTCTGGGTGATCTCATCCATTCCCATGGTTTCCATTTCGTGCACCATCCACATGGAACTATCTTCTGAGCTTCAGATATTTGTGTAACTTCCAAAGCCCACTGGACCCAGTCTCACTTTGATGTTGCTTTTAAATATATATAGTCTAGCAACTAAAAGCAATTGAGTAGTAATATTACTCTGTGTCTTGAAGAATATAATAGCATGTAGGTTATAACATAGCAATATTTCTTAAAATCTCTGTTGTCTACCCCTTTGCCTTCCCTCCCAATTCAGGCTTCAGTCAGTCCCTTTGTTAAAGACTCCCATTTTTTCCATACCAACCTGAGGCTCTCATTCACAGCTCTCTCCAGTCTTTTTTCATTTGAACTTTTCCCTGCAAACCAGATCTTTGGTCCATGTTTTCTTCTCCATCCTTTTTTGCCTAGCATGGTAATGGCTCAAGAACCAGGGTGACAAAGACCAGATTCTCCCTAGGGGATGAGAGAGGAAGGAAAAGTTCGTTATTTTGGCAGAGTTATTGGGTGGGAGAAATGAGGCAAGCTGGGAACACTCACATGTAAATATTCTGTATTCCTGACACACTCAGGGAGTGTTCTACTTGCTCTCTACTTGTGTGTTTCACAGAGCACTTCTGACTCAACCTGGTTAAAACTTGACCCTGTTACCTTCTGCCCACACTTGCTTCTCCTCCAGTGTCCTGTATCTCTGTACCAAGTAACCAACATGCTCCTACTTGCTTATTCCGGACATCTGAACATCAGTCCTCGAGTTCTTCCTCTCATCTTTCATGTTCCATCCCAATTCCCTTTAGCCTGGATACTAAATACAGACTTCTGGAATCTCTCCATTTTACTCCCATCTCCTCTACTGTCACTGTACTTGTTGCTCCCCTGCAATCAGTTTTCCATACTCTGAAGAATAACTCTTTAAAAACGTGACTCTGGTAGCGTGTTTTCTTCCATTATACTATTTAAAGGCTTCTGAGTACCAAGTCCTTAATATGGCCTCTTGCATAGTCAGGTTTGGTCTCTTGTCTATGTTTCTGGAAATAGTCCCCCTTCTTCAACAGGTTGCATCTCTTTTCACCTCAAGGCCTTTGTCTAAGCTGGACTGATTGTCTAAAGTGTGTGTCACCTTCCCCACGCTGTCATCAGGCTCTAGCTTACTCATTCACCTGATCTCTGCTTAAATATGACCTTCTCATCCAAGAACTATCTGACTCATCAAGCTGGGCCAGTCCCTTTGCTACGAGCTCGTGTTCTTCACACTTCCCCTTTGGTGAGACCCATCACATTTGACATCTAATTACTTGTTCAAGCACATTTTGGCTGACAGACGCTAAGCTCCATGAGGACAGAAGACATGTCTCTCCTACAGCACTGTGTCCAGCTCAGATCAAGTATGCGATGAACACTCACTGATTAATGGATACTGCTTTCATGATCTGGACTCTGTCTGCCTCTCTCCACACATACACTGGTTCACACTTATTTTTTACCTCTGAGAAAATCCCGTATCATTTCATATTTCCTTAAGGCCATGCTCTTCTCTGTAGAATTGTTCCTTGCCCTGCCCCCGCCCCCCACCACCTGAACTAGCATCTAATCATGTCAGCGTGCAGCAGTTGTCCCGCATCACAAGATGGAACCCAGTGTGTAGCTGTACTGTGACCCTTACCGTGGTGTTTTGAAATTATTTATTTGATTGCCTCTTTATGTGAGCAGGGCTTGTGTATAGCTTCTCTTATAATAGAGACCCTGTTTTGTTCACTTATATTCGTCCTGATAATGCCAGCACCTAACAAGTCAGACTGAATCAAAAAAAATTAAATTGCCTCATAACTAGAGGTATAGTCATCCTAGAAATAATCGCTAACATTGACTACTTTCCATATGCTAAGCACAATTTTAAGGGCTTTTACACTATGAACTCACTGAATCTCAACTCCTATGAAAGAATTAATTTTATTCTTCCCATTACATAGGTGAGCTGGAGACTCAAAAAGGTTAATTTGTACAGCCTTAACCAGCTGGGGAGTGGCGAGGCTGGAATTTAAACCTATTGTTCCAGAGCCTACCCTCATCTGTGCTCGCCAGTCAGTAGAGTCTAGAACTTTCAAAATTGGGTTCTGGAATCTCTGTCTGGGTGTAATTCTGGTTCCTCTGCTTATCATCATCTGACCTGGGGTAAGGTCCTTCTTTGCAAAATGGGGATAATTATATGTCCTTTATAGGGATGTTGTGAGGAGTTAAGAAAATAATCAGTCCCTGTGAAATATCAAATGCAGGCAATTGTCACACTGTTAAGTCCATGTGAGTACTCCTTTAACAGATCTTTGGGTTTCTTTCCAATTCTAAATCCAATGAGTCTGTCTTTTTATAATTCCCTCAGTCTTTTCTCTTTGCCATTCCCTGTTACTTTTCAAGGTCCTGGTGTTTATTTTTAATAATTAACCTTTATAAGACCTGCCTGAGGCTCTCTCTACATTTCTCTCAGGTAAAATCTATGGGCTTTGTGACAAGCATGTGCCGCCTAAAACCACAGTCCTGATTTCCCATGCTTAAATCTATGGGCTGCGTGCCTCAGTCAAGATGTCTGGCTAAATAGAGCAACTGAATTCCTGTTAGAGCCAGACCAGCAGGAAAAGAAATCCAGACAATTACTGTTGTCTCATTTTTGGAATCTTATTGCGTTGTTCTAATTGTAAAAGAACTAAAAAGAATATACAATTAATTTGTCAACATTTGCATCAAATGTTTCCTCTTTCCAAGTTAGATGGAAGCCAATTTAGTATGATATGTTCTCTTAAATTGATTAGCAGTCAGATGGAAACTTCCAGCTGTTTAGGTGAAGATTTAATTGTAAAGACTATTCATACTTTGTCTACTAACATGTGCTTATTTTATGAAACTCATAAAATCTTGATTCTTTTCATGTATATTTATATATATTGATAGACACTACAGCAGCAAATACTACTTGTGGAAACTACAGAGTGTATAGTTCTGAGATTTAATGGTCTGACTTGTGTGCAGTTATTACTAGTAGTTATTCAATAGTACAGAAGCTGATATATATTAACTTAAATAATTCTTATCTGTCCATGTATTTGCTTGGTTCAAAGATGGAACCAAGTAAATAAAAATATGGCAAAACATATCTAAAACAGGTGAAGTTGGGGACAGTTTTGACATCAGGAGGGAATTTAGCTCACAGAGTAAATACCATGAAGTCCAAAACACTTAGTGTAGAGGTGGGCATCTCTGACTGCCTAATAAAGAGGGAAATAAAAGACCACTGTGTGATTTATAGTGCCCATAAACACAGAGAGGGAGCACAACTGTTGTAGTTACCGAGACTGTAGACAAATATCTCCTGTTACCTGCAATGTGGTAAATAGCACCACCAGCAGCCCTTTTTCAGAAAACACATCAACAGGTGCTGCTACCTTCAATATGGGCTATTTTTTGGCATTATAATGATTAACTCATTAAAAGCAGTTCTCCATGGTATCTTACATAACCCCTTGATGTTCTGACTTAATCTAGAGATCAATTTATAGTATCTACAGGTAGAAGAAGATTACATTTTCTTAGATAATCCTGCTTGATTTTTTTTTCACTTAGCTTTTGACAAGTATTGATTAGATATTAGTTTTAGATTACATAATAAGACCTACCTGGAAATTTTATGTACCACTGAGAAGTGAGCTAGATATGGCCAAGAATATCAAGATTTTCTTTTAAGAAATAATTTTAGATTAGCCTAAAGTTGTGGACTATAATAGAACTGTAGTTTTTTAAATACATGGTGAGCACCAGGAGTGCTTGGAGGATTTTTATTTTATTATTTTTTTAAAAATTTTTTAAAAGATTTTATTTATTTGACAGGGAGAGAGAGAGAGAGAGCACAAGCAGGGGGAGCAGCAGAGGGAGAGGGAGAAGCAGGCTCTCAGCTGAGCAGGGAGCCTGATGCGGGGCTCAATCCCAGGACCCTGGGATCACGACCTGAGCCAAAGGCAGACGCTTAATGGACTGAGCCACCCAGGTGCCCTGCTTGGAGGGTTTTTAAAAGACCGACCCATCTCCCATCTCTAGTTTTCTATTTAGTAGGTCTGGGGTGGGTAAGGTGAGAGCATCCTTATTTAAAAAAAAAAAAAAAAAAGGTTACATAAGTGATTTAGTGATCAGTGAAGTTCTGGAACTACTACCATAGATTATGCTGCATTAATTTCAGATAGAAACAGATTTTAAGCAGGTATAATCAAATATACCTTAGCCATAAAACCATCTGTTTTGTGCTTAAGATCATCTGTTCTTAAGGACTCTAAATTACCAAAGTATTGTCCATTGTAAGCTATTTCAGAAATCTATACCTAGCCAGTCGAACAGGGTGACTTACTGTATGGATTTTCTATTAGTAAGCCAATTAAGAGTTTTGGTGTATCTGCTGGAAATGATGACTTTGAGTAGTTAATATGCTCCTAGGATAATTTTTATTCTCATCATTGTCTGATTACATTTCCATATAGACTAAAAATATTTTGATAATTATATCCTATCTAGAGAGCATTTTCTTATTTTTAGTCCACAAAAATTACAAAACATGCTTTATATACATTCTAAAGTTATCTGAGAGCTCTAAAGGTAGTTTCGTTTGTAGGCTTTCAAGTGATAATCTGAAAATGGGTATCTCCACATTATGTCTTGACTTACCTGCAGTAGTCACTAGTTATAAACAAAATCTTTAAGTATCTGGTAAACCTTTGTTTAAAGTAAAAAACCAGGGGTGTGTCTCTGTGTCTTTGTCTAGCATCAGTATTTATAACAACAAAGAAATCGTGAGTAAGTGCCTTCTGTTGACTTTTCCTTGTTTCTTCACAGGCATTGCTTCCATGACAGTGCCCGTGTACATTGCTGAGGTCTCCCCGCCCAACTTAAGAGGTCGATTAGTCACCATCAATACCCTCTTCATCACCGGAGGCCAGTTCTTTGCGAGTGTTGTGGATGGAGCCTTCAGTTATCTCCAAAAGGATGGATGGAGGTCTGTAAATTGTTCTTACGTTTAATTTTCAAATCATGATTTTAGGGGATAGGAGAAACATTGAGAAATGATAGGAAAAATGTAACTGGGTATTTTGAATCATTATAGCTAATTTATAAGTGGGTGGCATTCAGCAAAATTGAAAGTGGACAAGAAGCTGATATTTAATGATAGACAAGGAACCTACCATTATGAATTGATATTTACAGGCTTTTAGCATTTAGGTGACATTTCTCATACTCTGTGTAATCTTTTGCAATATTTGTTTAAAAATGAATGCGGCAGTAAATATGTATGGAGTTCTTGAATTGTATCAGTGATTGACAAGGTGTTTATGAACTGCAGATATAATTAACATCCTTTCTGGATTTAAGAGGCTACATTCTGAACTGAATGAAAGAAAACCCACTCTTTAGAGGTATAGATTAAGCTATATAAAAATATATTGTTGTATATGTATATATAAATTTAAAACACACAAATTGTTCCTTGATCACTATTTGCCTTATTTTGAATCAAAAGAGATGAGAAAAATGTTTTTAAAATGCTTTGAAATATTTTCAAACTAAGTATTATAGAAACAACTAATCTTATGTTAAAGCTTAAAACTATAATAGGCTCTGGATTTTGATATCATACTTTAATCAAAACAGTAGATTGATGTAACTGTTCAGGGAAATTTTGTCAAAAGGTGCAGCAGATAAACAGTATTCTCTTGTTCTCTTGCCACCATGTATTACAACAGATGTTTATTGAACATCTACTCTGTATGGGTGCTGGAGTTAGAATATTGAACAAGACAGACTCTAGTACTTATACACAGGGTGCTTACAGTGTAATTCTTAACAGCTGAAGAAAAAAGGGTTTGATATGATATGGATGTAGGGAATTAGGCTTCTATGTGAACAGCACCATAAATCATGTGCCTTGATGAGCCATTAAAGACTGAGACTGATGAAGTTTTATTAAAAGTTATGTGAGAAGACTTAACGATGCCAATTAGGGCTGTGTCAGGGCCATTAAAGAGAGGACACAATTCTTAAAGCATTAGGTTCTTCCTGCAGATGTTGCTAAACCACTTTTACCTTTGAAGGAATGAATCTCTGCCAAAGTGAGAAATTACTAGAGAAATGAAGAAACTGGAAATTTCGTCTTTCTTTTTCCACTCTGTAGATGAATAACTTACCAGCGTAAATTGATATTTTAAGTTTTTCTTAAAAACTCAGTGGAAGTCAATTTTTCAACCCCACATCTTTAAGTAGATCTAAAACATTTTAACTTATTTACATTAAGTTAAAATTTTAGGGGTACTTGGGTGGCTCAGTTGGTTAAGTGTCCGACTCTTGGTTTCTGCTCATGAGGGTCATGATCTCAGGGTCATGCGATCTAGCCCTGCGTTGGGCTCTGTGCTTATTAGCACAGAGTCTGCTTGGGACTCACTCTTCCTGTCTCTCTGCCCCTTCCTCCTGTTCTCTTTCTAAAACAAATAAATCTTTTCAAAAAATTTTATTAATGTAAATAACATATATGCTTTCATTAAAAATATATTTTTAGGGGCGCCTGGGTGGCTCAGTCAGTTAAGCATCTGACCCTTGATTTCAGCTCAGGTCATTATCTCAAAGTCGTGAGATTGAGCCCCTTGTTGGGCTCCGTGCTGAGCGTGGGGCCTGATTATGAGTCTCTCTGCCTCTGCATCTCCCCACCCCTGCTCATGCATGTGCATGAGCGCTCTCTTAAAAAAAAAAAAAAAATTGTTTTTAAATGAAAACAGAGTGCATTAGCCATGTTTTTTACTTAAGTATAGCAATTTAGATATCTTTTCTCAGCACTGGTTAGGAAAGAGAGACAGATCATACAGTATTGAAAATAATTTATGAATGTGGTGTCCCTGTGTAGAAGTGGAGGCATTAGAACACTTTTCACAGGCATGGTGACACAGTTATAGACAGACCTGGATTCACATCTGTTTTCTACCTCTCATTAGCTACAGACCTTGAACGAGTTACTAAGCTCACTGAACTTCACTCCTGTGATTGTAAAAAATGGGATCAAAAGTACTTAAGATTATTGTAGGATCTAAATTATTATATATAAAGTATTCAGCCCACTGTTTGGCATATGGCAGATGATCAATAAACAATGAATCACATTATTACTTACTATTCTGATGAATGATTGCAGGATGGATACTATTATAGTTAAGTTTTGTAAGTGAGGTTGAAGGAAAACACATCCTATGGCTTCTGTTTTCTGTATTGGTACAGTTGAGGCTTGGAGGTGATAGGAAAGAGGCCTACAGAAAATAAATGTTAAATGCTTATAGCTGCCCTAGAAAGTATAAGAAAGCAAAGACTAGAGACAAAAATGATTTTCCAAATAACCATGGGACCCCAGCTCAAGTTGGAGACATATATTTGCAGTAAAGCCGAATAGCATGCCTGTGTATGTTTTTCCCACAGTACTAGACTGAAGGGTGAAAAAATAAAATATAAGAGGATGGGAAAACTAACTTGGGCTGGTAGTCAGCCAAAGGCATTAACATACCAGATCACTTGGAACTCACTTATTGTTTGCATGAATACGCATTCACTTATGTCCACATGCAAATAAGTTTCCCTTTTTTGGTGAATTTTCAGTGTGTTATTCTCTTCCAGTATCTGGTATCCTTAGCAGTGTGTTTAACTTCTCAGACTCCTGGGCTAATAGGAGTGTGGTTACAAGCAAATAAAGGTTGAAGTACTACCTTAACATCAACTTTAGAACTGTCAGCAATTATAACTTGTTTAAAATTATTAACAACAAATAATTCATTTTTGTGGCAGTATATTTCAGAAATCCTAATTAAAATGTGGGTGTAAATGTTACATATAGAATTTTTTCATACTCATAGTTTTGCATATTATAAAGGAAGGTGTCCCCTGTCTTCTGAGAGTTTTGACATTTTTAAAAATTTTTAATTTTTTTTAAATAAAAAAAATTTTTAATTTATTTTTTGACAGAGAGAGAGAGAGAGAGACAGCGAGAGAGGGAACACAAGCAGGGGAAGTGGGAGAGGAAGAAGCAGACTTCCCGCGGAGCAGGGAGCCCGATGTGGGGCTCGATCCCAGGACCCTGGGATCATGACCTGAGCCGAAGGCAAACGCTTAACGACTGAGCCACCCAGGCACCCCCAAGAGTTTTGACATTTTAACATTATTTCTTTATTTCCCTTTTTGACTTTCATTGCCTCTGGACCTCTCTAGTTCAAGTCACCAAACATTTGGTGTTATTACTATATAACCAGTGTCCCAGATTTTACTAGCTTACCTTGGAGTGATGAACAATTTTAGAATCTGTTAGCAAGTACTATATGATCCTAGCCAAAATCTTGAGACACTGGTGGAACTGATATATTCACAATTTGCAGATTAAAAAAATGCTAAGAGAAGTTAAAGATTTGGTTGAGGACACATGGCTGTTACATAGAAGAGTTTAGAGCCAGTTCTTCTTACTTGAAATCTAACTACTTTCTTCCTCATTTTACTTCCAATCGTTTATAATTTAAAATGTAGTTATTGAAAATACAGTAGTGATCAGATGAAAACTTATAGAAGATGAAACTGATTAATCAGATAGAAAAACTTATTAGCCTTTGATGTTCTTGAGAAACTAATCTTTTGTGCCAAAGGGGTCAAAGCTACTCTTCTTTTATTTGGATATCCTAGAAATAAATTGTTTTCTGCTGAACAAGTAGAAGATTAGTTTTTTTAGAAAAAAGAATTGCCAGTAGAAAATTGAACCTTGGTATTTGTCTAACACTCTTGCGTTATTACACATTCTTTGCTGGGAAAAATGTCATCCGGCTTCATGAGGAAAGAGGAGTAAGGATTTTGAAGAGATCATTAATGATTAGAATTTAGTAAAAACAACTTTATTGTGATATAATTCACATACCATTCAGTTTACCCATTTAAAATGTATAATTCAGTGGCTTTTACTACATTCGCAGAGCTGTGCAGCCATGAGTACAATCAAATTTAGAATATTTTCATTACCCCACGGGAAAACTTTGTGCTCCTTAGTTGTCACTCCCCAACCTTCCAGCTCCTGCCAGGTCAAGGCAATCATTAATCTACTTCTTGTCTCTGTAGATTTGCCTATTCTGGATATTTCATGTAACATTATGTGGTCCCTTGTTGACTGGCTTCTTTCACTGACCAAATGGTGGTCAGTGAAATGAACCAAGGTTCATTCATATTGTAGAATGTGTAAGTATTTAATTTCTTTTTATTGGCGAATAATGTGGATATACCACATTCCATTTATCCATTTATCTGTTGATGGACATTTCCACTTTTTGGCTGTTACAAATAATGGTGCTGTGAACATTTCTATACAGCTTTCAGGGTGGACATGTTTTCAGTTCTCTTGGGTATCCACTTCAGAGTAGAACTGCTGGGTCATGTGGTAACTACGTTTAGCCTTTCGAGGAACTGGCAGACTGTTCTCCAAAGTACTGCACTATTTTATATTCCCACTTAGCAGTGCATGAGAATTCCAGTTTTTCTGCATCCTAGTAAACATTTATTATCTTTTTGATTATCATCATCTTAGGTGGGTGTGAAGTGGCATCTCATTGTGGTTTTGATTTGCCTTTCCCTGATGACTCATGATGTTGAGAAAGATTTTATTTTTACCTAACATTACAGTGCTTACAAAGATGGCAGAGGTATTTTAGTAGTTGGTATTAATGATACAAAGTTTTATCACTGCCTTTTTCTGTGCTGATAGTTTTTAGTCTTGCTTATTTGAACATAGATTCACTCACTACACTTCAAGCAAATGAAGGTTTCCGTTTGCTCACTGCTGAATTAAAGCCTGGCATGTCGCAGGCCCTCAGTAAATATATGTAATAGGGTAAATTTCACAGCTTCCACTGTGAGGGTATAAAACACTTACCTGGGCATGCCACTGCTTCAGTGTTTCACAGCCTCTCCATTTCCCAGAGGAAATAAAAAATCAGGCTCTTATCATGGTTTGTGTGTCTTCCATTATCCAATCTGTGCCTGCTTTTCCAGATTTTTTTAACTTCTCGGCGCCTCCCTCCCTCTTCCTTTATATAACAGCCATGCCTGTATACCCAATACACCAATTGCATCTTGGTTTTTCATGTTTTTAGGTTTTTTCTGTCTGCTTACTTCACCTATAATGCTTTCCTACCCTGTCCTGCTTTACTGGTCCACCTGCTGTTCCTCCTTTAAATCTCTGCTGTGTGTATCATGTGAAGCTGTTTCTGTCCCCTGGTCCTTTCATAAGGCTTTGTACATAGCTTCACTGTTTTATACGCTTATTATTTTGAACTGGTTACTTTTTTGTCTGTCTCCTAATTCACTTTGGAACTCCTGAGTGTCATTGACTTTGTACTCGTTTCTAGATCTAGGAAAGAGCCTGGAACATAGAAGATGCTCAGATAATATTTACTGAACTGAGCTGAGTTGATTCAGCTCTAGGGAAGGGACTCTTAACTAAAGTGAAAAGATGCTGATTTTTAAACCAAAATGCCAATTCATTAACGTATGTTGAGGAATACATTTACTTCATAGATGGCTGGCAAACTAAATTATTAGTCATAAGTGTGTCTTATTAAGGATAAAAATCAGAGAGTGAAAATTAGTTTTGAAGCCCTTGAAGCTTTCCATCCTTCAAAATAATATGCCTCTCTGGCTGCAGAACACTTTTTGTTCTTTTTTGGACAGAGCTGGTTTTCAAATGAGTATTCTTCTATTTATGATTACATAAACCATCATGTGACTTACAGTAATAAGACTGGTGTACCTATAGAGGGGCTAAATTATTTTCTTTTAGGTTGATTTTTGTTCATTTTATTCTCAGATTTAATTTTTTAAAATTAGAGTTATCTCCCTAGTCCATGCACAACCATTTGGTAAGTGTCTGAGTGTGCTAGGTATTTTCACATTTTTCATCATTTACATCATGCTTTTTTTGTGTGCTAAGGAAGTAGAAATTGAGGAAATGTAAGTGTTGAATGAGAAGCACAGAGTATTAGTGTTAGTAACATCTGTATGAGAGATTTTTCTGGAATATCTTCAGGCTAATTCGTGGACAGTGTGAGACTTGTGCTGAGTTCTTTGAAGAATTGGTGGACAGAGGTGGAAATGGGGGCAGAATATAGGCTAGGTGAGGGTAGGATCAGGAGGCTTGTAATTGGGTTAATGAAGTGAATGAGAGATGGGAGCCAGATGCTAGAAGTCTGTAAATTCTAGGCTTCGAGGTTTTGAACTTCTATCTACAGGCAAAGGGAAACTATTTTAGAGCAGAGCATGCTATAAAGTAAGTCAAAGATTAATATGAGAGTGATGCCCAGAATTTATTGGAACTCTTGGTTCCTGGATGGTTGCAGAGAACATATTTATGAGGCTGTCACCAGAATATAGGTGTGAGGTAGTGAGGTGTGTTACTCTTGGAGACATCAGTTAGTATAGGAATCATTCAGTCATTCAAGAAAAACTTGTTGGGGGGCACCTTCTGTATATTATGTTGTGCATGCTGCTAGAGATAGATAAATAAGAAATGTACCTGTTCTCAGGCATCTCACAGACTAATGGAGAGACTTTTTCATTAGCTTGTTAATTAAATGATGGATGGTGTTGTGAGAGCTCTTAAAGTGTGTGAATAACTTAGCTTTAGGCTGGAAAGATATTTGAGCTGAGTCTTTATGAATAAGAGAGTTCTAGACATCATGAGGGAGAAGGAAATTCTAGGTGGAATATAATTTTCAAAAGCCTGGTAAGTAGTGTGAAAGGGCCAGTCATATGTGGGCAATAGTGAGAAGTTTTAAAGCAGCTAGGTGGAGGGCTGTGATGACAGTCTGGGAGTTTGAAGGTAGAAAAGTAGTCTTCAGTGGGTATGAATAGAACTTTAAATCCCTTGTACTCTCTTTAGTAGTACTTTGAATCAAGTTTATTGAAAGTACAGGTGATTATTTTTAAAATAATCGCTTTGAGATGAAAAATGAATGAGTCTCTCTCCCCGCTAATATTTTACAATTTAAAAAATCATGTCGATAAGATGCTTTTGAGAATGATATTTCAAAAAGGTGATATTTCTAAACAAATTTATGCTGGGGAAAGTGTTCTCATAATTTAGTGCTCAGAGATCAGTGGTGTTTGGCTCCATACAAAATACAGAGTATAAAGCAGTCTTAAAAATCTAACTGTGCAGTGGCTGCTTTAAGAAAGATGGATTTGGCTAACAGCTTGATTACTAGTTAATATCTTAATGCTGAAGATACTTGTAATTTCATTGTTGACAGAATTAGGATATAAGACTTTATCATAAAGTTATCGATAGTGTTGTGGGAGGAATAGGTTTAAGACTTGCTTTCACAGCACATAAATTAATTTATCTGAGCTCTAATATCTTTATGTAGCTAATGCTTCAGCAGTTCTACAGTGTAATTAGGATCAGATGAGTTAATGGCTGTGAACATCTGTACAAACTATTAAATACTAGTAGATGCTCTTTGCTGTCATCTCCAGAAAGTCTTAGGTTGATTTTCTATCTTGTATCTAATGCTGGCAATAAAAATTTCCCTCACATTCAATCATCTGATTTTTTTTCACATAAAGAGTAAATATAGTTTGCTAATGAGAATGCTTTGTATAAGACTAATCTCTCCTGAAGATGACTATTATAAACCACCGACAGAATTTTAAAAACTGTTTAGAACACTGGAAAACTCCAGCTCCAAGAATAGGTTGAAACTGAAGGGGATTTGATTCTTTTTTTTTTTTTTAAAGATTTTATTTGGGACACCTGGGTGGCTCAGTTGGTTAAGCGTCTGCCTTCGGCTTGGGTCATGATCCCAGGGTCCTGGGATCGAGCCCTGCATTGGGCTCCCTGCTCAGCAGGGAGCCTGCTTCTCCCTCTGCCTGCCGCTCCCCCTGCTTGTGCTCTGTCTCTGTCTCTCTCTCTCTGATAAATAAAATCTTTTTAAAAAGATAAATAAGAAAGACTTTATTTATTAGAGAGAGAGAGGTGGAAAGAGAGAGAGAATGTGCATAGAGGGAGAGCGAGAAGCAGGCTCCCCACTGAGCAGGGAGCCCGATGCGGGACTCGATCCCAGGACCCTGAGATGATGACTTAAGCCGAAGGCAGATGCTTAACCAACTGAGCCACGCAGGTGCCCCAGGGGATTCTATTCTTGAATGGCTCATGGTGAGTCTACATTTATGGCTTTTTACCTGAGGGCAGCCCTCAATCCATAATGGACAGCTAGAACTTAAGTAGAAAACCACAGTTTTATTGGCTTACAGTCTCAGTGGCTAGAGTTTGGGGTGGTTGGAGTGGGGTGGAATTTAAGGGTGAAATTCCAGGAAAAGAATGATCCATAGAGGAAGAAGCCCCCCAGATCTGAATATTAATTTGCCACAAATGTTTTACTGACCTCAGAACTCTGAATATATAGTAGAGATTCCACGGAGCCTGTGGAAAACAAGTTAGAAGATGATAAAAGCTGGGAGAGATTTTATTTCCTGCCTGTATGAGGAGTGCCATATTTGGAGTTTGAAACTTGAGATTACAGCTCAGGCTTTCCATTAGAACTACAGAAGGACTGGGCCTTAGAAGTAAAGACTTTGTTGCATGATTAAGGGTTTGCCCTAAGACCAAAACTAAATCAGATTCACACTAATCAAGTATAAAACCGAGCCTCCACAAACTCAAGGGGGCTGAGAGAAAAACGTCTATATCATTCAGAAGGAGAGAATAAAATCTAGAGTCTCTATAGTTTGTCCTTCACGATACTCAGAACACAAAAAATTATTAGACATGTGAATAAACAGAACTTATGACACATAACTAAAAGAAAAATTGGACAATATAGCCAACCTCAAGATAACTCAGATGTTGAAATTAGCAGAAAAGGACTTTAAAGCAGATGTTATTAAGGTGTTGAAGGACTTAGCAAACAAGATAGTCATACTGAGTGACCAAATCATGAATCTCTGCAAAGAAATGCAATCTGTAAGAAATAAAGCCGAGACGAACCATGAGAGACTATGGACTCTGAAGCAGACGGAGGGTTCTAGAGGGGAAGGGGTGGGGGGATGGGTTGGCCTGGTGATGGGTATTAAAGAGGGCACGTTCTGCATGGAGCACTGGGTGTTATACAAAAACAATGAATCATGGAACACTACATCAAAAACTAATGATGTAATGTATGGTCATTAACATAACATAATAAAAAAAAAGTGAAAAAAAAACGAATAGAAATTCTAATAGTATAAGTGTAATCTCTGAAATTATAAATTAACATCTAAAAAATTCATTGGGTGGACTTAACAGCAAGTTGAAGATGACAGAAGATAGGACCTGGAAACTTGAAGGCAGATCCATGGCTACCACCTAATCTGAAAAAGAGAAAATAATAAAGTTGAAAAAGAGGCCTTGGTGACCGAAGACACAATGTCGAATATTCTTATATACCTCTAATTAATACTAAATAGTCTAATATACATGTAATTGAAATCCAAGAAAGAGAGAATGAGGGGAAAATATGTTAAAAAAAATAATAATGGCTGCAAACTTCCAGAATGTGGTGAAAACACTAAGTATTGATTCCAGAATACAGTGAATCCCAAATAGGATAAATATAAAGACGAGCATACACAGGCGTATCATAATCAAATGGCTGAAAACAGAAGATACATACAGAGAAAGTTAGGATCCAAAAGAAAAAAGACATGTTACATGAAGAGGAGCAGCAAGACAAATGATGGCTGACTTTCCATCAGGAACAGTGGGGGTTCTGCAGACAATGTCCAGTTGACCCTTGAACAAACATGGGTTTGAACTGCATGGGTCCACGTAACAGATTTTTTCAACAAATACAATATAGTACTGTAAATGGATATTCTTTTTTTTTTTTTTTAAGATTTTATTGATTTATTTGACACAGAGAGACACAGCTAGAGAGGGAACACAAGCAGGGGAGTGGGAGAGAGAGAAACAGGCTTCCTGCTGAGCAGGAAGCCCGATGTGGGGTTCGATCCCAGGACCCTGGGACCATGACCTGAGCCGAAGGCAGATGCTTAACGACTGAGCCACCCAGGCACCCCTGTAAATGGATATTCTCTTATCATTTTCTTAGTAACATTTTCTTTTCTCTAGCTTTTTTAGGAATACAGTACATAATACAACTCACATACAAAATATATGTTAATTGAATGTTACTGGTAAGGCTTCCAGTCAACAGTAAGCTATTAGTAATTAAGTTTTTAAGGGAGTCAGAAGTTATATTTGGACTTTTGGCTGCCCAGGATGGGTGCCCCTCACTCCCATGTTGCTCAAGGGTCAACTGTACTGAAAGAAAAATGTCAATCCAGTAGGAGAATATCCTTCAAAAATGTAGGTAAAATAAAAACACTTTCAGATAAAGTAAAATTAAGAGAATCTCATCACCAGACCTCCTGCATGTAAGAAATGCTAAGGGAAATTCTTCAGACTGAGGGAAATGACCCTTGATGAAAGCCCATTTATAGTAAGGAAGAAGAGCACCAGCTATCATAAATAGGAGGCTAAATATAAAGGATTTTTTTTCCTTTCAATTTTTTCAAAAGACATATGACTTTACATTTAAATGTACTTAGCTATAAAATATATGACAATAGTAAAAACTTTAGAGGAAGTAAATGGAAATTATGTTTCTGAAGAGTTACAATTTTATCTCTAAGTAGTAAAGATACATATTTTTATCCCCAGGACAACCACTAGACTATATTATAAAAAGATATAGCTAGGAAGCCATTATAAGAATTAAAATGGAGGGGCATCTGGCATTATAAGAATTGAAACAAGGCTCAGTCAGCTGAGCATCCGACTCTTGGTTTCAACTCAGGTCATGATCTTGGGATCATAGGATCAAGCCCCATGTTGGGCTCCTCACTCAGTGGGAGTCTGCTTCTTTCCCTCTCTCTCTGCCCCTCTCTTTCCCCTTTTCTCTTTCTCTCAAATATTAAAAAAAAAAAAAAGAAAATGGAGGGATGCTTGGGTGGCTCAGTCACTTAAGTGTCTGACTCTTCATTTTGGCTCAGGTCATGATCTCAGGGTTGTAAGATCAAGCCCTGTGTCCAGCTCCATGCCTGGTGTGGAGCCTGCTTAAGATTCTCTCTCTCCTTCACCCTGTCCCTCTGCCTCTTTCCCACTCCCAGCTCACCCTCTCTCTCTTTAAAAAAAAAAAAGAATTGAAATGGATATTTAAAATATTTGAATAAGCTAAACAAAGGCAAGCCTGAAAGGAACGCAAGAATAAAGAACAGATGGAGCAAATGGAAGGCAAATAACAAATGGTAGACTTAAAACCCAATTGTTGCAATAATTATAAAATGTAAAAAATGTTCGTTGTGCACAAAAACATGACACAAGTCTATATTGTCTAAAGGTGACACAATTTAAGTATGATGCCACAGATAGGTTAAAAGTAAAAGAGTGGGCAGAGATATACTATACAAACACCAAGTATAAGAAAGTTGGTGTGGCTTTGTTAATAATCATACAAAGTAAGACTTTAAGACAAGTGGTACTTCCAGAGATAAAAAGGGACATTTTGTAATGATAATAGAGCCAACTAGTCAGAAATATAATAAATAATAAAGACTAGAAGTCAATGTAATAGAAAGGTAAGCAGTAGAAAAAATGTTGATTCTTTGTAAAGATTAATAAAATTGATAAGCTGATATGACTGATTAAACTGATTAAGAAAAAAAGCTAAAGCACAAGTTATCAATATCAGGAGTAAAAGAGTGCATCATTGCTATGGACATTATTAGGATAATGAGGGAATACTTTGAATGACTTTGTGCCAATAAATTCAACAACTTGGTGAAATGGGCATATTGCTTGAAGATCATGGCCCTACTAAAAACTGACACAAGGTAAAATGGAAAATCTGAATACCCCTGTATTTATTAAATAAATTAAATCATTAGTAGTAGCCTACCTGCAAAGCAAAATCCAGGCCCAGATGGTTTCAGTGGTGAATTCTGTAAAATATTTAAGGAAGAAGTAGCTCCAAGCTTAAAACAAAAACTTTAAGAAAATAAAGATGGAAGGAATACTTCCCAGCTTGGATTCTGAGGACAGCATAACTCTAATATGGCCTAAGCTATTACAAGAACAAAAAACTCTAGATACTGATTGAAAATATCCTGGGTGCCTGGGTGGCTCAGTTGTTAAGCATCTGCCTTTGGCTCAGGTCATGATCCCAGGGTCCTGGGATGGAGCCCCGCATCGGGCTCCTTGCTCTGTGGGAAGCCTGCTTCTCCCTCTCCCACTCCCCCTGCTTGTGTTCCCTCTCTTGTTGTCTCTCTCTCTGTTGATAAATAAATAAAATCTTAAAAAAAAAAGAAAATATCCTTACAAAATAGTAGCAAATCAAAGCTGGTAATAAATAAAGGTGTAATAAATTGTGAGCAAGTCAGTTTTCTGAGGAAAGTCCAGGTATTTAGCATTTGAAAATTAATTTGTGCAGGTCACCATGTTCAAATTATTAAAAAGAGGAGAACCTATATAATTAACTCAATATATGCAGAGAAAGCATGTGATGGAATAACATTCATTTATGCTAAAACCTTCCAGCAAGCTAGAAGAGCACTTTTTTTTTTTTTAAGATTTTATTTATTTGACAGAGAGAGACCAAGTGAGAGAGGGAACACAAGCAGGGGGAGAGGGAGAAGCAGGCTCCCTGCTGAGCAGGGAGCCCAACGCAAGACTCGATCCCAGGACCCTGGGATCGTGACCTGAGCTGAAGGCAGATGCTTAATGACTGAGCCACCCAGGTGCCCCTAGAAGAGCAAAGAGCACTTCTTGAACTCAATAAAGGACATGTATGAGAAAACCTGCAGCCAGCTTTATACCCCATACTGAAAGCCAGAATGCTTTTCCTTTTTTTTTTTTAAAGATTTTATTTATTTATTTGAGAGAGAGAGAATGAGAAATAGAGAGCACGAGAGGGAAGAGGGTCAGAGGGAGAAGCAGACTCCCCGCTGAGCAGGGAGCCCGATGTGGGACTCGATCCCGGGACTCCGGGATTATGACCTGAGCTGAAGGCAGTTGCTTAACCAACTGAGCCACCCAGGTGCCCCGGAATGCTTTTCCTTACCATCAGTTGCAAGGCAGAGATGTCCACTATCAACATTTACAGTCTTTCAGATTCATTCAAATGGACAAGGTAATTCTAAAAGTTTTTACAGAAAAGTCAAGGACCTAGAATTGTCAAAACCATCTTGAGGAACAAAATTGGAGAGTTCTGTCTGATTCCAAGACTTAGTATAGGGACACCTGGGTGGCTCAGTCGTTGACCTGAGCCAAAGGCAGATGCTTATGATTCTAGGGTCCTGGAATCGATACCTGCATCGGGACTCCCTGCTCTGTGGGGAGCCTTCCTCTCCCTCTCCCTCTGCCTGCCACTCCCCCTGCTTGTGCTCTCTCTCTCTCACTCTCTCTGGCAAATAAATAAACTCTTAAAAAAAAAAAGTATAAAGCTGGGCGCCTGGGTGGCTCAGATGGTTAAGCGTCTGCCTTCGGCCCGGGTCATGATCCCGGGATCCTGGGATTGAGTCCCGCATCGGGCTCCCTACTCCTTGGGAGCCTGCTTCTCTCTCTCTCTCTCTCATGAATAAATAAATAAATAAATAAATAAATAAATAAATAAATAGATAATAAAAATTTAAAAAAAAGTATAAAGCTAAAGTAATCAAAACAGACTGGTAAGGATAGATAAATAAATCCGTGAAATAGAACAGCGAGGTGGGTGTATATCAAAAAAACATGATTGAAAGAAAAGTGCAAAAGAGTGCAGTCTCCATGATTCCATATGATGATGTTCACTAACATGTAAGGGGACAGAAATTCAGTCATTGGTTGTCTATGGCAGTGGGGATTGACTGGGAAGAGAGGGGTATAGGGAACTTTCTGGAATGATGGAAACATTCTGATTTTTTGTTGGGATGGTGGTTATAAGGGTATATATATTTTTCAAAACTCTTAGAATGGTATACCTTTGGATCTCTTCATTTTATTATATGCAAATTGTACCTAAAAATTGTTGACCTGACCCTTCTGTTAGTTTCCTCCATTATGTCCCTTTTCTGCATTGGCCAGTGACTAATTTAATGTTGCTTCTGCCATGACACTTTTTCTAACAGCCTCTGTTGAAATAACTTGTGTCCTTGTTCCTACACGCAAAACCTCAGTCAAAGCAATTAAATATAATCCTGTTTTGTTTGATGATTACTAGTGTATAAGCTTCTGGAAGCATAGGATGTCTTCTAATCGTTTTATCTCCCAAATCCCTAGCCCAGAGGAAGATTTTCAGAGTGACAAAAAAAAAAAAAAAGGATATGTGTAGGTGTGGTTGTGTGTGCATTATTTCTAACACTAGTCCTAATGCAAGTCATTGTATGTTGCCATATAGTTTAAAACTACTTAATATCTGTGCAAAACATTCATTTGTTTAATATCACATCTTATTCTAAGTATATTTTGCTGCTTCTAATATAATTACAACACTCTAAATAAACTTGGCCAAACTACCTACCCGATATACCAATATCAAATCACTTTGAGGCATTTCCCCTACCTACACAGAGTTAATATTTTCTTATGTTTACATATTTGGCAAGATTTTTTGTTAATAGTTTACACAGACTCATTCACCAGGTAACACAAAAGTTGCTCATTTGCTGGTCATATATCACCTGCTTCTTACTTGAAAGATTCCAACTAGGACATATTGATTTTTTTTTTCTTATAATGTACTTTCAGCCTTGGTCTCATGTTTACTCTCTAGCCGCCATCAGATTATCAGATATGTCAGTCGTCAATTTTGATGTTCTGTGTGGTCTTTGAAGGCAGAAGGAAATTAATTTACCAGCTTGGGATCTCAATTTATTATTTTAATTCCTTATCTGTTAAAATGGAGTTGTGAATCCTGCACTAAAATTGAAAAATATGTTAACAGGTGAGTTGTAGTTATAGCAGGTGGCTAAATTCATTGTTATCCTTTTGCATCTAAAACTTGCCTTAAGTAGAAACATACTATATAAATTATAATTTTTTAAAGATTTTATTTGTCAGAGAGAAAGAGCGCATGCACACAAACAGGGGGAGTGGCAGGCAGAGGGAGAAACAGACTCCCCACTGAGTAGGGAGCCTGATGCGGGTCTCGATACTAGGACCCTGGGATCCTGACCTGAGCTGAAGGCAGACCCTTAACCGACTGAGCCATCCAGGCCTCCCCATAAATTATAATTTCTATCTGGTGATTATTATGTAAATGTCTTGTGATTGATGTATGATGGTGAGCATTTCTTTTGTAAATCCAAGAATAGAGATCTTTTAGTAAATGCATAACTCATATGATTATTAAGTATATGAGAAGTAAATGAAAAAAAAACTCAAAATCCATAGGAACATTGAACAGTGAAGTCAGGTAGCTCAAGATGTAGGGCTGAAGGAACAGTGTTCTTGAATGTGGTTTGAAAGGGTTGGATTATGCCTTTTTAAGGGGAAAACATTTCATTACCCTAAACAAGGTAAATGATATATATTGGAAAGTTCCAGCTTGGGGGATGTTTCTGGATTTACACAGCACTACACTATCTCTGCTTTAAGTGCTTCATGATGCTTAATGATTGGCATAGAGTTTGGCACTTAATGTACATTAAGGTGATGTTTGTTGGGTAAACATCTCAGAATAACAGCTCAGATAGATCATAGAAATTCAGCTTACCTTTCCAAGCAATACAGTAAATCTTCATTAGGTAACACTTTTGAAGAATGTACTAATTCTAACGGCTGACCCTTTTATTTTCAATGAGTTGTTTCAGCAAAAAACGGTTTAGAGTTTATTTCATAGTTCTATGTAAAAGGATGCCAGTTGGAAACTGTAGAGTTTTAAAGAATAAGGCTTAGTATCTTAATATTTATGATATTCCTCTAACTTTTATGTGCTATTCAAAAAGGGCTAACATGAACATGATTTCTAAATCAATAGGAAATATAAATGGAATGCAAGCTACAAGACAGAGGATGGAAATAAAACTATCAGAATTATAAATACAGTTTTGTCACTTGGGTTTTTTTTTCACTGTATTATAAGACAATATTGGATATTAGAGAATATTGCTAATATTCAAACTTCAGAGATTGTCACTGAACTAATCTGAGTGTTTTAAAAAATAGCAAATATAAGGTGGAGATTTGGTTGAAAAATACATTTAGCTATGTGAGGTTGGGAGACCAGTAAGGAAGTGATTATTGAATTGCACCTTAATGCTCTCTCTCATGGCCTAGTGGGATAATTGGCTAACTGACTGCAGTGTCCAAAAAAAACCTTTATACACTTATCAGAGTGTAGTGTCTTCCCTTAGTAGAACTCAAGAGCTGTAAAAACAATTGCATACAATTTGCTTTAAATATAACATTGTAATAAAGCTCTCTTAGCTTTTCTAGAATAGCTTGACTTATAATTAAAACCATAAATCATTCAGCTCTTCTAAGGCATTGGGAACTTAAGGAAAAAGAGAGGAGAAGAGAAATAAACAGCATGTGGATGCAAGATATAATTCCTCACTCTTGCACAATTCCTTTTGGAAGGGGAGAAGCTTGGAGAGGCCTTTGGGAGGCAGAGATTGAAAAACAAAATGCAGTGGAAAGCAATGTTCCATCTCTCATGTCCCTCATAAAATATTTTAAAAGGATCAAATCATCAAATCAAATTTTTTTTTTTTTTTGCACCCAGTCATCTTTTAAACTATCTCTGGCCATGTTACCTATATTTTCCCTACATGAAAAATGTATGTGTATGTTGAAAATGAAATTCAAATTCAGTTTGGCACAGTGTTCAAGCAGTGCAAGTTTGCCCATACAAATGAGATATTTTCTTTTTTTTTAAATTTTTTGTTAATCACCATATATTACATCATTAGTTTTTGATGTAGTGTTCCATGATTCATTGTTTGTGCATAACACCCAGTGCTCCACGCAGAACGTGCCCTCTTTAATACCCATCACCAGGCTAACCCATCCCCCCACCCCCTCCCCTCTAGAACCCTCAGTTTGTTTTTCAGAGTCCATAGTCTCTCATGGTTTGTCTCCCCCTCTGATTCCCCCCTTCATTTTTCCCCTCCTGCTATCTTCTTTTTTTTTTCATCATATATTGCATTATTTGTTTCATAGGTACAGATCTGTGATTCAACAGTCTTGCACAATTCACAGCGCTCACCATAGCACATAACCTCCCCAGTGTCTATCACCCAGCCACCCCATCCCTCCCACCCACCCCCCACTCCAGCAACCCTCAGTTTGTTTCCTGAGATTAAGAATTCCTCATATCAGTGAGGTCATATGATACATGTCTTTCTCTGATTGACTTGTTTTTAAGCTCAACATAACACCCTCCGGTTCCATCCACGTCATTGCAAATGGCAAGATCTCATTCCTTTTGATGGCTGCATGATATTCCATTGTATATATATACCACATCTTCTTTATCCATTCATCTGTCGATGGACATCTTGCCTCTTTCCACAGTTTGGCTGTTGTGGACATTGCTGCTATAAACATTGGGGTGCACGTACCCCTTCGGATCCCTACATTTGTATCTTTGAGGTAAATACCCAGTAGTGCAATTGTTGGGTCATAGGGTAGCTCTATTTTCAACTTATTGAGGAACTTCCATACTGTTTTCCAGAGTGGCTGCACCAGCCTGTATTCCCACCAACAGTGTAGGAGGGTTCCCCTTTCTCCGCCTCCCCGCCAACATCTGTCTTTCCTGACTTGTTAATTTTAGCCATTCTGACTGGTGTGAGGTGGTATCTCATTGAGGTTTTCATTTGGATTTCCCTGATGCCGAGCGATGTTGACCACTTTTTCATGTGTCTGTTGGCCATTTGGATGTCTTCTTTGGAAAAATGTCCGTTCATGTCTTCTGCCCATTTCTTGATTGGATCATTTGTTCTTTGGGTGTTGAGTTTGATAAGTTCTTTTTTTTTTTTTTTTTAAAGATTTTATTTATTTATTTGAGAGAGAGAGAATGAGAGATAGCACGAGAGGGAAGAGGGTCAGAGGGAGAAGCAGACTCCCTGCTGAGCAGGGAGCCCGATGTGGGACTCGATCCCGGGACTCCAGGATCATGACCTGAGCCGAAGGCAGTCGCTTAACCAACTGAACCACCCAGGCGCCCAAGTTTGATAAGTTCTTTATAGACTGTGGATACTAGCCCTTTATCTGATATGTCATTTGCAAATATCTTCTCCCATTCTGTTGGTTGTCTTTTGGTTTTGTGGACTGTTTCTTTTGCTGTGCAAAAGCTTTTTATCTTGATGAAGTCCCAATAGTTCATTTTTGCCCTTGCTTCCGTTGCCTTTGGTGATGTTTCTAGGAAGAAGTTGCTGCGGCTGAGGTCGAAGAGGTTGCTGCCTGTGTTCTCCTTTAGGATTTTGATGGACTCCTGTCTCACATTTAAGTCTTTCAACCATTTGGAGTCTATTTTTGTGTGTGGTGTAAGGAAATGGTCCAGTTTCATTCTTCTGCATATGGCTGTCCAATTTTCCCAACACCATTTGTTGAAGAGACTTTTTTCCATTGGACATTCTTTCCTGCTTTGTCGAAGATAAGTTGACCATAGAGTTGAGGGTCCATTTCTGGGCTCTCTATTCTGTTCCATTGATGTATGTGTCTGTTTTTGTGCCAGTACCATACTGTCTTGACGATGACAGCTTTGTAATAGAGCTGGAAGTCCGGAATTGTGATGCCGCCAGCTTTGCTTTTCTTTATCAACATTCCTCTGGCTATTCAGCGTCTTTTCTGGTTCCATACAAATTTTAGGATTATTTGTTCCATTTTTTTGAAAAAAGCGGATGGTATTTTGATAGAGATTGCATTAAATGTGTAGATTGCTCTAGGTAGCATTGACATCTTCACAATATTTTTTCTTCCAATCCATGAGCGTGGAACGTTTTTCCATTTCTTTGTGTCTTCCTCAATTTCTTTCATGAGTATTTTATGGTTTTCTGAGTACAGGTTCTGAGTACAGGTTCTTTGCCTCTTTGGTTAGATTTATTCCTAGGTATCTTATGGTTTGGGGTGCAATTGTAGATGGGATCGACTCCTTAATTTCTCTTTCTTCTGTCTTGTTGTTGGTGTATAGGAATGCCACTGATTTCTGTGCATTGATTTTATATCCTGCCCCTTGACTGAATTCCTGTATGAGTTCTAGCAGTTTTGGGGTGGAGTCTTTTGGGTTTTTCACATAAAGTATATCATCTGCAAAGAGTGTGAGTTTGATTTCTTTGCCGATTCGGATGCCTTTTATTTGTTTTTGTTGTCTGATTGCTGTGGCTAGGACTTCTAGTACTGTGTTGAATAGCAGTGGTGATTGTGGACATCCCTGCCGCGTTCCTGACCTTTGGGGGGAAGCTCTCAGTTTTTCCCCGTTGAGAATGATATTTGCTGTGGGTTTTTCATAGATGGCTTTTATGATATTGACGTATGCGCCCTCTCTCCCTATACTCTGAAGAGTTTTGATCGAATGCTTTTTCTGCATCTATTGAGAGGATCATATGGTTCTTGTTCTTTCTTTTATTAATGTATTGTATCACATTGATTGATTTGCGGATGTTGAACCAACCTTGCAGCCCAGGGATAAATCCCACTTGGTTGTGGTGAATAATCCTTTTAATGTACTGTGGGATCCTGTTGGCTAGTATTTTGGTGAGAATTTTTGTAACCATGTTCATCAAGGATATTGGTCTGTAATTCTCCTTTTTGATGGGGTCTTTGGTTTTGGAATCAAGGTAGTGGTGGCCTCATAAAACGAGTTTGGAAGTTTTCCTTCCATTTCTATTTTTTGGAACAGTTTCAGAAGAATAGGTATTAATTCTTCTTGAAATGTTTGGTAGAATTTCCCTGGGAAGCCATCTAGCCCTGGGCTTTTGTTTTTTGGGAGATGTTTGATTGCTGCTTCAATTTCCATAGTGGTTCTAGGTCTGTTCAGGTTTTCTGTTTCTTCCTGGTTCAGTTTTGGTAGTTTATATATCTCTAGGAATGCATGCATTTCTTCCAGATTATCTAATTTGCTGGCATAGAGTTGCTCATAATATGTTCTTATAATTGTTTGTATTTCTTTGGTGTTGGTTGTGATCGCTCCTCTTTCATTCATGATTTTATTTGTGTCATTTCTCTTTTCTTTTTCATAAGTCTGGCCAGGGGTTTCTCTGTAGTTAAGACTTTGTTTTTATGGTTTCCCTCTCTCTTTTTTTATACCTATGTTCATTTGTTTCCTTTATTAAATTCCACGTATGAGTGAAATCATATAGTATTTGTTTTTCTCTGACTTATATCACTTAGCATAATACACTCTAGCTCCATCCATGTCTTTGCAAATGGCAAGATTTCATTCTTTTTTATGGCTGAGTAATATTCCATTGCATATATTTTCCACAACTTCTTTATCCATTTATCAGTCAGTGGGACATGTTGGCCCTTCCATAATTTGGCTATTGTTGATAGTGTTGCTGTTAAACATCAGGGTGCACATATTCCTTCAAATCAGTATTTTTTTATCCTTGGGTAAATACCTGGTAGTGCATTTGCTGGGTCGTAGGGTAGTTCTGTTTTCAACTTTTTGAGGCACCTCCATACTGTTTTCCAGAATGGCTGCTCTGGTTTGCATTCTCACCAACCGTGTAAAGTTTCCCCTTTCTCCACATCCTTGCCAACATCTCTTTTTTCCTGTGTTAATTTTAGCCATCCTGACAAGGTATCTCATTGTAGTTTTGATTTGTAGTTCCCTGATGATGATGTTGAGTATCTTTCCACATATCTGTTAGCCATCTCTATGTCTTTTTTGGAAAAATGTCTGTTTATATCCTCTGCTCACTTCTTTACTGGATTACTTTTTAGGTGTTAAGTTTGATAAGTTCTTTATAGGTTTTGGATACTAAACCTTTATCAGATATGTTGTTTGCAAATATCTTGGAGTGAGAGGTATTTTTAACATCTTTTGTGACAGTTGTATTTTTTTTCCTGCTGTTTTTGGTATTAAAATGAATTTTGTTTGAAAAGTAATGGACTTATTGGGCACCTGGGTGTCTTAGTCGTTAAGCATGTCTGCCTTCGGCTTAGGTCATGATCCCAGGGTCCTGGGATCAAGCCCCGCATTGGGCTCCCTGCTCAGCAGGAAGCCTGCTTCTCCCTCTCCCAGTCCCTCTGCTTGTGTTCCCTCTCTGCTGTGTCTCTCTCTCTGTCAAATAAATAAATAAAATCTTAAAAAAAAAAAAAAAAGGAAAGAAAAGTAATGGACTTATTTCACAAGTTTTATATTTGGCGGCTTCAAGGTTGCTCACTCTACTTTGGGTTTAACATAGCTTAACAGTTGGAATAGCTTTGAAAAGTATATTGAGTCAAGTGACTTCTAATTGATTTATGAATATCAGTGAGTGTGGTTGTTACGTAATCACAGCTGGCTTTCTGAGCTCTGCCATCATAAATCTGCCATGGAACATACCCAGGGAATTTGGATCAAGAGAAAATGTACAGGTGTCCTAGATCCATAGAAGTTTCCATTTGAAAATGACCTCACAGTTTATCTAATCTAACCGCTCAATTCAAAAAGATGGAGGCCTAACAGCAAAGAGTTGTTAGGAAATCGTTCTAGTGGTCAGAATAATTTTGGAGAGATCTTTGATAATGATGTACACATATTACTATTTTTGTTATTTCTCTGATGGATTTAAAGTGATATGCTTATTTACTACATTTCTGTCATTTTAATAATGATTATTTGCTTCTGACTATCCTTTTCTGCTCTGGGCTTCTCCTTAGTTCATGAGGGTGAACATGATGCTTGATGGCAAAATGAAATCATTACTGATCATTCACGGAGCAAAACAATAGGTAGTTTGGGGCATTTATCTTAATGAAAAATGTATCTTTTTAAACAGATTATCAGAGTTTTGTCTTAGCCTCATTTTCTATTGTAAAATACAGAATTATATGTATTAGTATTAGAAAGGAATGGTGATTATGGTGTTTTGCCTGATGTGTGTGGTTCAGAATGTATATACATAATTATTATGACTTTTGCTCCTTTGTATTGTAATTTATGTGATCATATTTTTCTCATTTTTCAGTTTCTCACAGCATAAAAATATTCTTTTTTCTGGTCACACGCACCACCCACACACACATGGAAAATCATTCTAATATAATATGAGATACTATTTCCAATGTGGTAAACATAAACCTTTTATTCATACTCAGTGCTAATAAGTCCAAATTTTACAATAATATGTGGATTTCTTATTACAGGTACATGTTGGGACTTGCAGCAATTCCAGCAGTTATACAGTTTTTTGGCTTTCTCTTTTTACCTGAAAGCCCTCGATGGCTGATTCAGAAAGGACAGACTCAGAAGGCCCGTAGAATTTTATCTCAGATGCGTGGTAACCAGACCATTGATGAGGAATATGATAGCATCAAAAACAACATTGAAGAAGAGGAAAAGGAGGTTGGCTCAGGTATGTGGATTTTGTAATTACATGAATTTTAAAACCACATAGTGGTTTTATTTAGAAACTATATTCTTCTGCTATTATTTAATATCTCTAAATGATGTAGCAATTTTATGTATATAACTAAATCAAAATATATTTTAATTCAGTTTTAAAAGTAATATAATGTTATAAAAGAAAAAAAAAACCATCACCATTATACCACCGTCTTCATATAATTACTATTTTTATTTTTGTAGAGCCTCTTTTGTTCTTTCAAAACTGGATATACTTGACATGGTTGTCATTATTTTGTGTGTAGGCGATAATTTTTGAGTATATGTATATTTTATATTTAAATATATATAAAGATAAATAATGCATATTGACCTTCCATATTAACAAAAAAGTCATAGTGTGAACTATTGTTAAAATAAATCACTTTAGTAAAACTAAATACCTTGTTTACATGTGTTACATTAATTTCCAGTTTTTATAAAGAATAAGAATATCTTCAGATCCTAGTTTTGGAATCATTTTGTCTTTCCCTGTTTTCATTAAAATGTTTAATTGTCTAATCAAAATTTCACCTTGTCAGAAAACCAAAAAAAAATAAAAAAATGTTTCTAGTCCATTTATGTTGATGAATTTCTTTTTGGAGAAGAAATCATGGAGGGTTTTGTAAAATCTCAGGATCTCTAATCTTGACAGTCTGATTTGGGTAAGTGATTTGCCGGATGTACGTGATGTGAGGTAGACATTTTATAATACATTTCTCAACAATAACTATTACCCTGCTAGATTCACAATTCCCACAATTGTCTCATTTTCTCCCAACCTTCCTTTTGCCCCTACATTAATTGGAAACCCAAGTGGAAATGCTGACTTGTGTTAGTCAAATTATTTTTCACACTTAGGAAAAGGCAAACACCCACACTCATATATTGATATATGTCACACAGGTCTTGGAAGGTGTGTTCATTCACCTTCTCCTGCTTTATTTTTGGTGGAGCTGAATGTTGTGCTTTCCTGAAACAATACAATAAACTCTGCGGAAGCTGGTGACCATTGTTAGCCACACCTGATTACTCACAGTTATATATATGCAATACAGTAGTGCAGTGTTGTTATTCTCTTGCTCAGGTCAAAGCCCCAGTGAACTGTGAGTGGAATCTAGGTCAAGGTCATTTTTAACAAACCATTTGGTGAGCATATACCAGGTGCCGGGCACTGTCAGCATTTCCAAAGTAAGATGTTAGTGCGAGTATTAAAGAGAATTTTGCTTTTAACAAAATAATTCACTTTTACTGAGTTGAACATTGTGTTAATTTAAAAATACTATTTTAAATGTTCATTTAAATTACAAATATCTTCATTTATGCTCCTGTCTGAATTTCTCTCAGCTGTGGCTTGCATGAAATATGAGCTTGTTTTTGTAGTAATCAGTATGCTTGAAGCTCATTTACTAATAATGTGTGAGTGGAAAAACTTTTCAGGTTATTAGGTTATATTAAATACTATTTACAACATGAGTTTTTGTTATGTAAAGGGTAGGACAACAACTTAATAAAAAAAAGCCTTCCTATGTAGGGGTAGGGATACCACTGATTTGACTATAGAGTGTTGACCATGTAGCTTCATTTGGACTACCTAAAAATTTCTCTGACTGGTATAGCACACAGCCATTGACAGTGCGCACTATTTGAGTTTCATGACGATTTGGAATGTTTTTTTAAGAAACTTGAGGTACTTAAGATTGTAATTACCCACATCTGCTTTAGTTTTTATGAGAAGTCTTTCGGGGTTAAAATAGGGCACTTTTTCTTGGGTAAAAATAAAATATTGCTTTATATACATACACATTTGGCACAGGTTTTGAAAAAAAAATACTGTGTTACCGATTGAATCCTAATAATAATTGTCCCATGCTTGGGTAAATATCTTAAACTGCAACTAATAGGATTTACAATTTACCTTTCTCTTGATTTGTATTAGTTGAGTACTATCATCTTGCTTAGTTTTAAAATTAATCTCATGTTCTTTTTTAAAATTACAGAGTTAATAGCATTATGGCATGAATTCACAAGGCAGATTTGCCAGTGTTAAATAGCAGGTAATTTGGGGGCCTCACTTTTATGGTTGAGAAATTTGATCAGGGTAAAACCTGTTCTGCACACGTGTGAATTTTATTTCAGCATTGTCATGTCCAGGAATGAGACTCTGTGTCAATTTAGTTGGAAAATAGAGACCAGTGCTAGGGCTCATCTTAATACACCGGCAGGACAAATATACAGGAAGAAACAGTTGATTTCAAAATAATATAAATGTCCTGGCCCAGAGAAGACAAGTCAGCCATTGCGTTGCAGGGTTAGAGAGTGGCGTGGGTTCACCTGTGCACGGATCCTGACAAGGTTAATTTTGAGCCCTGATTTTAAGCCTGGGAACTCCGGGCAACAGAGTGCAGCAGTCTAGAGAGAGAGGAACTTTGGCCTAGCCACTGCAAAAAACTCCAGATATTTCAGGAGGTTAGAAAGAAGTTGTGCATGACCGCTGTTTCTTCTAGGGAGAAATGTTTTATCATCAGACATGGTGGCTTAGTTACCTCCTACCTGCCTGTGAACTCAATAAATAGATCTGATTCCTCATCAGTCCCCATGTCCTCCTCTGGGGGTTTCCAGTGGATTTGTAACATGTGACTGTTCACGGTACTTGCTTATGTGACCCTTCTCTTTTCCTAGGATTTTTTTTATCTTGGTCCCTGGAGTTTAAATTTGATTTCTTTGAGGAAAATAGGCATAGCTACCCAAGTATGTATTAAATTATTTTTTGGATGTGTGAGAGATTGGTGCCTATGGGATTGACTTCTTCTGGCTTCAGACACACTTTGTGACTTTCTGTAGTGAATCTGGTGGCTCTCTGGCCGTGGCTGCAGTGCAGGTGAAGCTCATAGCCCAGGCTGTGGAACAGCATTGTATTTTAATGGTGTTCCATCTCGTCTGCACATGGCACAGAGGTCAGCCTTCTTAGCATGTAATTTCTCCACTATAGTGGGCAAAAGAAAAAAGAAAAAGGGCAATTTGATGGGAAAAGAAGCAAGCAATTGGTTTTCACGCATATTCAACACTGTTTATACATCCTGCAGGACTAATAAAGTGGGCTTGGTTTGGAAAGCTCCCTGGCGTGGGAGACAAGGGAAATGGAAGATGAGTCCTGGCTCCACCCCTAGTTTGGAATCCTAAAAAGATTTTCTAGGAGTTGCCGAACCTCAGTTTCTTTTTAGGTTTGTAAGAAAAGAGAGCCAGATTATAATAGCTCCACAATCTGAGTGTTTAGAGTTTAAAAAATCTGTGAGAAATGCCTGCTTTAATTTTTAAATACTATGCAGCAGCCTTTCATTCCAAAATATTTATTGAGTGACACTCAGAGTTGGGGATGTGGCAATAAATAAGACAAGGTTCTGGTCCATTCTGTTGGGAAGAAGCATACAGATGATAAAGAGTAAATTCCTGGATAACTGCAAATTGTAGTAATGGCTTTAAAGGAAATAAACAGGATGACGACGTTTATAGAAGGCTTGTAGGGGGATGGTTAGGAAAGGCTTCTCTGACGAGTTGAGTGTAAAGGCTAAGAAAGAATCAGAGTAGAGAACTGAAGGGGCGAGTGTTCCAAGCAGAGGGAACAGCAAGTACCAAATTACATGTATCACTAAGTGGACCAGATTAATTTTCTTGTAAATTTTGGTAATTGTTATGAAGTGTACATGTGCCAGATTTCTAAGGCATTGCAGTAAGAACTATTCGTCTTTATTTATGCCGGGTTGCTAAGCCTAAACTTTGAATTAGTAGGGACATAGTTACTACTTTTAGAGTTAAAAACAAATTTGAGTACAAAGTAATACACATTATCACTTCCATCATTTTGTTGCTCATTTCTTACAGATTGTTGCCTTAGTTTATTTCATGCTGCTTAGATGTGTATTAGTGTCATGACTTTCATTTACAACAGAGGTAGAAACTGGAGGGAGACCCCAGTAATTACTTAAGGCAGTGATTCTCAAACTTTTCCACTTAGCTTCAATGTTGAGTGGAGTGAGGCCTTTTGGGGCCTGGATTCCATAGCAAAAGGCAACTGCAGTAAGCCCAACATTTATTTGAATTTTTATGCTTTATCCTAGAAATTAACAAAAGTTGGTGTTTTGTTTCATAATACACCTGTTTACTTTAGAAGTTTTTTCTAGATATTTAGTGTTTATTTATTGACTTTTAAAGTGTTCCGTCACTCTTACCATGTTCAGTTCCTGGATGTGCACCCCTCAGTTTGACAGACATGAACTTAAAGCCTTTGGAGTGCCTCTGGGGCAAGTCCATGAGGTGGGGTAGGAAAAGTTGGAGCTGCCTATATTGTCAGAAGCAGATGGTCATCTCTTAATTTACCAGGCGTATAGAAGAGCAGAGTCTTTGTCAGGAGCTTTAGTTTATAACAGTAATTGTCTCACAAGAAAAATAGAATTGGTCAACAAAAGAGGACTCCTCTGAAGGCAATCTTTGGAAAGAATCTAGAGATGAAATTTGTGTATTCATATGCTTTATACCACCTCGCTTGAAAGGACTCTCTAATGACTTCTTTAGTTTTCTGTTTTTTTTTTTTAATATTTTATTTATTTATTTGACATAGAGAGACAGAGTGAGCACAAGCAGGGGGAGTGGCAGGCAGAGGCAGAGGGAGAAGCAGGCTCCCCACAGAGAAGGGGGAGCCCGATGCAGGACTCGATCCCAGGACTCCGGGACCATGACCCGAGCCGAAGGCAGTGGCCCAACCAACTGAGCCACCCAGGCGCCCCTAGTTTTCTGTTTTTAATTGATACATAGTTGACACACATTATGTGAGTTTCAGGTGTGCAGACATAATGATTCGGCATGTGTATAATTGCAAAATGATCACTGCAGTGTGTCATTAACATGCATCACCACACATAGTTAAAACATTTTTTTTTTTTTCCTTGACGTCTTCAATTTCTTATCCTGCACCAGAGAGCAAGAAATAGATTCCTGGGATGAGGTGAAAGGAAAGCCAGGCTGCTGTTCACAGGTCAAGCGGAAGCCCCGTAGGCGGGGCTTATGGAAAGTCTCACACTTCTGCACCAATGCAGCCACTCCCTTGTCTGCTCTGCCCTGGGGTGTTAATGGCAGCCTCATTGGGAGGAAAATGTAAACAAGGCTTTCTCTCCCCAGGGAAACGTGCAAATATTGTTGTAGAACCAGTACAAAAACCCAGAGAAGAAAAAAGCAGTTTTGGGAGAATGGAGTTGTCTGGGCAGCTTCGTTGCAACAGCAGGTGGAGTGAAAGCAGCAAAGCAAGGGAGAAACTGAGGGCGCAGGGTAGTGGAGAGCAACCTTCTGCAAATCTGTTTGTTTATAGCATAGGGTCAGTGCAGGGAACTTAAAAATGTATATGACCTTTTCTTTTTTTAAAGGGAAATAGCATTTTTGTGCATCCTGTCTTTTAAAAATTATATATGTCTTTTTTAGAGTTAATATTATCCAGATCACTGAGGTCATAGATGCTTCCAAAATAGATTTATTGAACAGAAGAATATCAGAACGTTGGCCTTGCCCTTGGTCACTCAAATCTTAATCTGCATAAGTGAGAAGTAGCAACCCAGAGGCCCTATCAGATGCTTCAGAAAAATTAGATTCAGGCCCACTGGTTGCTATTATCGGGAGAGTGTTCAGGGTACCTACGCACAGTGTATAATCTTGCAAAAACATTCACGCCAACAACATTTGCATTGTTTAATTTTATCAACTAATCAACTCAGTAACTGGGCAGATGCGGCTCTGTGTTTTGCCTTTGTCAGGTAGTTCAGTCTCCAGCCTGAGAAGGAAGAACGTTGTAGGGAGGGGAATTTATTCAGGACCCTCTTGTGAGTTCAGTTTAAAACCTGTTTCGATTTATGTCCAGCTTTTGGGGGGTCACATCTATCATGTGCAGGAGGGGACAGCTGCATCTCTCTCTCTTTTCCTGCAGTGATCTTGCTGTTAGTTCAAGTCTTATCTCTTCATGAGTCATTTCTTTTCCTGTGAATTGATATTGCCTGTGGCCATTTCAACAAATCATATTCTGCAGAGAGGTCGGAGAGGGTAGATATTTATCATATCTTGATAGAAATCCTTCCAAAAGTTTCTTTAGAAATCTGATTCCGGCATAATAACATTGCAGTAGAATGCTCATTGCAGTTGACATCTGCTGCACTGAGGGGAAGGTAGTCATTTTCCCCAGTATTTCTGGTAGTTTTGCTTATATTTTGTTCATGTGGTGGTATACCCAAAGTAGTGCAAGTATGTTATTTACTGGATGAACTTGAAATAGATATTGATGAATTGCTTCTCAGCAGGGTGACTCCCAGTTTTATGAATATAGGCAAGGAAAACATTTCTGTATCTAATATTCTCAAGGTGTTTGTAAAATTGCTAAAATTGTCCAAATGTGAGGCTATTCTACATATCTCCTATGGTAAACAGATTAAAACAAAAGGTCAAGTAAAAAACTACTTTAATTCTCTATTCTTGTGTTAACAAGCTGTCAGCTGGACTATTAAAACTATATACAGTTCTACTCAGTTTCTAGTGAAACTTATTTTTGTATGCTGACTTATTTAAAAGAAACTCTAATTCAGCTGGCTTTAAATAAAGGTTGCCTTCGATTTTCTAAACCACAGAGGACTTTTAAAATCTTAGGCAGAATTGGAATAGTTCTTAGATTGTACATTAAAATGTCATTGACTCACCTTTTACATGGGATAAAGAATAACACAGAGATTTTTCCACTTAATCTACTTATGGGAGAAGGAAACGTTTTTCAGATAACCTATAGGCTTTCAAGCCATTTTCCTTGATTTATATTGAAAATCCAGATTGTCTTATAAGTTGGTAGGTAATCCTTGAAGGCTCATCTTTCTGCTTTCTCACTAAAGTGTACTTAAATCCGTATCATTTAAAAAGAATCCATGCTGAAGGAATTTTGACTGCCTCAGAGTTTTCTTTGTCCCCCAACACATTGTGAAGTTCATCCTGTTTTTTAATGCTCTGTATTTAATACAGTCAAGCATGAGTAAAAGACCCAACTAGGTAGATACTTCAAAAAGAATGTAGTTCCTTAGTTGCTGCTTCAGGGAAGTTCATTACCAGCTAAACAGTGAATCCGTCATTCAGCACAGGTGGTAGTCTGCTTTGTAAATAAAAACCATAGTCTGGATATTTTTTTTTTCCCCTTGAGATAAGACAAATTGCTGTGCCCTTTAACGGTTACCTCATCGTTGGAGAAGGTGAGAGGAAGATCCGAAGAAAACCCAGTTTTTCCATCTCAGGGTGGAGGGCATATGAGCACTCTTTAATGTTGGGACTTTTTAGTGGTAACAGGACAATTCCATTGATGGGCTCTAGAATCAGAATACTAATAGCCATGTCATGTGCTATCTAAAGAAGCTTGTCTGTTTACACATGTCAGGAGAGATCTAGTATGTTTCTTTTTTTTTTTTTTAAATCTTTTTTCTTTAAAGATTTATTTATTTATTTTGAAAGAGTGAGAATGAGAGAGAGAGCACATGAGAGGGGGGAGGGTTAGAGGGAGAAGCAGACTCACTGCTGAGCAGGGAGCCCGATGCGGGACTCGATCCCGGGACTCCAGGATCATGACCTGAGCCGAAGGCAGTCGCTCAACCAACTGAGCCACCCAGGCGCCCTTCTAGTATGTTTCTTAAAAACCAAAGGAAGGGGTGCCTGGGTGGTGCAGTGGGTGAAGCATCCGACTCTTGGTTTCCGCTCAGGTCCTGATCTCGTTAGACTCCTCGCTTACCAGGAAGTCTGCTTGAGATTCTCTCTTCTCTCTCTCTGCCCCTCCCCCTGCTCCAGCTCTCTCTCTCCCTCTCTCAAATAAATAAATCTTAAAAAAAACAAAAAAATCACCTTACCTTTTTTTCAGATATTTTAAATTCACTTTATATTTGGGAGATAAAGTGATAAAATAACATTATTTTTCTCCTTCCTTTACCACTTACTGTAGGCACTCTAACTCCTCTGGTCTACCCACCAAGCAGTGTTTTTAATCAGTACCTTACCAAACACCGTAGATGTGCATTTTAGTTAACTTCTCAGCATCTGTGTTGCTTGAAATGTAACCTTCAGTAAGGAGATGTATACTTGGCAAGCTAGATTGAGGAGAAAATTGCTAGGTTTCTGAAACAAGAGCAACATAAAAGTGCAGTGTAAGTACCTCACATTTTCAGTATAGTTTTTTCCTCCCTGAACTTTTTAAGATATTTCCTTGAAAAAAATAACTCCCATTGCACATCTTTTAGAATAAAATAAAGCTTCAAAATAATTTTTTTTAGAGAACTGAATCCAATAACTGCTCTTGCCTAAAGGGTGGGGGTGGACAGAGACTTTCAAAACCAACTTTCTATAAAAGCAAAGACCTTTGGTAGGGTTGTCCGAATGTTAATTATTCATATTTGAATAATACTAGTGCGAAAATACTAGTAACAATTACTCTTTACCGAATTCCAGTTTTTGTAAATGTACATGTGCGCACACATATTCCCTCTCTGTCTCTGTGTCTCTCTGATTGTTAAAACAGCCCTAAAAATTACACATTATGATCCATATTGTGCTGAGAAAATGGAGAGCTGGCAAGGCTGAACAGCTAGGAAATGAGAGAGGCAGGAACTGAGCCCCACTCCGCGGCCTCGCCGCTCTGTCCTCCCTCCAGCCGGCCAGCTCTTCGATTCATGCTACCTCTGTGCCCTGTAGTTTATTTTTTTTTTTTTATTTTTATTTTTTTTTATATTTTTTTAAAGATTTTATTTTAGTTATTCATGAGAGCCAGAGAGAGAGAGAGAGAGAGTGAGAGAGGCAGAGGGAGAAGCAGGCTCCCAAGGAGCAGGGAGCCCGATGCGGGACTCGATCCCAGGACCCTGGGATCATGGCCTGAGCCGAAGGCAGACGCTTGACCATCTGAGCCACCCAGGCGCCCCCTCTGTGCCCTGTAGTTTAGATGTAGATACTGAAAAAAGACATAGGGTGGTGTGATCCTTGTTCATAGGGAGCTGAGAACCTATCAGATTTCCTTAAGAATGTCCTCCTTTTCTAAAAGGAAAGAATACAAAACAGCTACAAAATAGAAACAAGAAGGTAAACCTTCAAAGTCAACTGACTTATTTATTTTTAAAGATTTTACTTATTTGACAGAGAGAGAGAGAGCACAAGCAGGCGGAGTGGCAGGCAAAGGCAGAGGGAGAAGCAGGCTCCCCACAGAGCAGGGGGAGCCGGAGGTGGGACTCAATCCCAGGACCTGTGGGGATCATGACCTGAGCTGAAGGCAGTCGCTTAACTAACTGAGCCACCCAGGTGCCCGTCAATTGACTAATTTAGTTCAGTTGCTTCCACCTCGAGAAGAGTGTGGTTCGCAACCGTTTCTCTTCCCCACTGTCACTCTCGTTGCCTGGGTTAGGTCTGTGGTGTTCACCCCTCTGCCTGGGTAATGGTGCCTTCCACGCTGCCCTTCGTTCTGGTATCTCCCCTCTCCGTCTCCATACCCTATGGCCTCCAAAGTTACCACCCCAGTGCACAGGATCAGTCCCTCTCCTTCTCAGAAACAAGTTCCTTAACTTGTTATAAGTTCCTTTACAATCTTGTTTCAATTCATCTTTCCAGTTCGTTTTGCTAGAGCCAGAACTCCATCATCATTCTGGGGGAGAAAAGCACCCCAAGGGACCATGCCTCCTGCCTCCCCAGGTGGGGAGATGACGTGGGTGAGAGCTGAGGTGGTAGAGTCGGCAGTTCCTGCCTGAGCTTTCCTATTTCATCCAGGCAGTGAACTCTGCAAAGAAAAATGTAAAAATTGTCTCATAAAGAGAATGTATTAAATTTGAGGACTAGTAGCATATTAGGAATTTTCTGTGTACTAAGAAGGTCTTTTGATACTGTTCTCCATTAGCAAATTTAACACAGTTCATTGTTTACTTTTGAGACCTTTTTTTTTTTTAAAAAAAAAGACTGAAATAGAAATGTTTAAATGTTTCTGCCTGCTTCATCCAGTAGATGCTGGTATTTTATTGTGTCACACAAGAAGTACAAAGTCTACAAAGTGGGTAAAATGATGTTTCATCTGAAAGAACTAATGAGAAGAGAGTTATAGGGTTATTCTAATTTTGCTTTTTAACAGAATAGGTTTGGGGCTTTTCTCTTTTGAGTAGAAAGGAATTAATTTTGATGCTTGATTCTGGGAGTTGGTGAACTTTTTCTTGAAAGGGCCAGATAGTATAAGTGCTTGGCTTTGTGGCTTGCAGCTCCTTTGCTCTGCCATTATAGCATGAAAGCCAGTGATAGTATGTAAAGGAATGAGTGTGGCTTTGTGCCAGTAAAACACAAAAGCTTATTTTTTCGTGACTGTTAGGTTTTATTACTTACAAAAATAGGAAGCCAACTAAATGTGGCCTGTGGGCTACAGTTTGTTGACCCTTTCTTTAATCATTGTGTCTGTTTTATCGGTTGCTTCAGTTTTTCTCTTAGGACCAATTTGGGATACTGTTTGTTCATTTTTAAAAAATCTGCCTTGAAGCTTCTTCAACATGATTTTCACTTTGCTTTCTATGCAGATAGTGCATTATGTAAATGTGTCTGTCGTATGTGTGTAAGTGTGCACGTGGTGTGTTGTCACAGAAAGAACCTAAGAGGGAGTATTGCAGAGAATCCCCTGGGTGATTGAAGCAGGAGCTTTTATGAGACCACTGCTCGGAGCATATCGCTTTCTTAAAGGCTGGGCCACAGCATCACGACATATGGAATCACCTTTGCTCTGATGGGGCAGTAGAAACCAGGTGTCTCATCTCATACTGTGGCTGGCTGCCCTGTCAAAAACAGTTGCCCTCCCCCGCCCAAAAAAAAGTGTGTGTTCACATGTGAACAGAAATTGTTGCTCCCTTTCCTTGGATGACAGTAAAAGCAAGATGATACCGTTCATGGAAGACAAAATGCACTGAACAAGTAGGGAGATGATTTTATTCAGGTTGTTGGCAATAGGTAGAAGGTTCAATAAGGAGAAGCTGCTCAAAGAAAAGGGAGCAAACCTGGCATTTCCTAGAGCAGGCAAACAAGACCCACCCTCCAGCCTTCCTCAGAACTCTTAGCTCTGAGAGCGAGGGGCAGCATGCCTTCCTTCTCTGCTCCCAGCACCTGCACTTGATTCCTTCTCTGTGGCACTCTGCACTTGATTTTCACACTCCTGTCCCACTAATGACACAGTGTTCCTTATCTTTACATCCTCACCACCAGATACAGTCCCTGCTTAACATCCACTAGGTGTTTAATCAGTGTTTCTCTGGCTGCCTTTCTACTCCTGTGGGAGGAGTGGATGATGATGTTTGACCTTTGATCTCTGAGATTTAGAGGAGGAAATGGAGTGCCAACACCACGGGAAGCCTTCCTTGTGTGGGATTCAGTCATCCTGAAGCCAGGGACCCCCCCAAGTGGTTGGTGAGGAGGAGATGTAATTCAGTGCAAAATGATTATTGCTGAATGACCTACTTTCCAAGGGCAGATGGGTATGTTTATAGTCTTTGTGGATTTTATCAAGACTGTTTGGAATTTATTTGTGTGTCAGCAGTTAATATTTTTTTCCTGGTCTCTAACATGTTGCGCCTAATTTAAAAACTTAATTTTGGGGGCGCCTGGGTGGTTCAGTCAGTTAAGCATCTGACTCTCGATTTTGGCTCATGTTATGATCTCAGGGTCCTGGGATCGAGCCCTGCATCAGGCTCCCTGCTCAGCGGGGAGTCTGCTTCTCCCTTTCCTTCTACTCCTCCCCCTGCTCGTGCTCTCTCTCTCTCAAATAAATAATACAATCTCTAAAGAAATAAAATAAAAAAAGTAATTTTGAGGTAAAGCATTTATGAGTACAATGTAATCTCAAATATAAAAGCTATAAAATATTATGTGATTTATGACTATTTTAGAATTTTAAAGCAGACCTTCGCCAATGTCTAAATCTGGGAAGTACCTCTTAAGAAAGAGTAGATTAGGTTTTTGTTTATAATTATGGGGAATAGATTATAATTCAGAGTAGGCCCATATTGCAGGTGTGCACACCTCAAATGTGGTAAAGTCTTCCATTATGAAAGGTGAGCCTTAGGAAATCCAAACGTATGTCACGGGCAATGGCTACAATGGCTTTGGTAGTCTTAAAACAAATGGCAGCCTTGACCATACAGTTGTAGTTGGAACCTTAGATTGGTGTTCGTTTTGTTTGTGGTGTTCTCATTAGCTGGTGTGTATTTAGATGTATCCACCTCAGGAAGTCATGGAAAATTCATATTTCTCAGAAATACTCTGTGAAAAATGTTTTAATTTTGCTTTTTGAAATAGCTTATTATCAGTCTTTCTAGTCATTTCATAAGAATTACTGAAATATAGTCAGCATCATTCATGTAATAATTCTGTAGATTTTTCTATTTCTTGCCTAATAGTCTTATTGAACGTTCATTCAACTCTTTAGTGTTTTTTTGAAAAGTATGTTTTAGAATATGAGTCCACTTACCTATGCAGGTGACATTTCTGGCAGCAGTGGGAGAACAATATCATTTAAAGTCTTACTGCTTTTAAAGAGGAAGCTTGAAAAACAGTCATGCTTTTTTTAAAATTTTAAGTTTATCTGTCAGCTGTTTGAAATCAATCAAAAATGATCATTTAAGGAGCATTTACATTTACTTTGTGCATAGACTTTATATGGTATTATTGTATCTTTCAATCCCACAACACCACTCTGACGTAGTTACTATTATTATTATTATTTTTAAGATTTTATTTATTTATTTGACAGAGACACAGCGAGAGAGGGAACGCAAGCAGGGGGACTGGGAGAGGGAGAAGCAGACTTCCTGCTGAGCAGGGAGCCCGATGCGGGGCCCGATCCCAGGACCCCGGGATCATGACCTGGGCCGAAGGCAGACGCTAGAACAACTGAGCCACCCAGACGCCCCCGTAGTTACTATTATTATTACACTGTTTGGGAGATGAGAAAAATGAGACCCAGAAAACATGGTCTCCCTGCCTGGTAAGTGGCAAAAAGTCAGAACTCAAATCTTGCTTGACTCAGATGCATATTGTGAATCATTCATTATCCCGTATTTCAGTGAATTTTAAGATTTCTGCATAAGAAAAATATTATTTTATTTCCATGCTTCAAGATTTTCTTTAAAATTAATTTTTTTACAGTTTCATGCACAGAGTATAATTTTTTATACAGAAACACAGGCTATTCCATTTTCTTGAACTGTAACAGATCACATTTTAATAGTTGGAATTGATCAAAACGGTGCCCCCTTCCATGGCTAGTATCAGTACATCTGTTTACACGTCCTGCCATGTTAAAATGAAATCCCAAAGAGAATTTTTCAACCTTTTTCTGACTCAAATCAGAGAAGTTTTGTTTTTCTCAAATAAAAGTTGATCAAACTATTGATTGACAATAAACTGTACTAGGGGAGAGACAGTTAATAACTTCGAGTGGAGTTTAGAAGTCTAGGATAATTCGTCCGTCCAGAGGCATTGTGTGACTGCTTACCTGTGTGTCAGGCACTGTGCTAGGTGCTGGGATACAGGGTTTTACAAGGATAATGGGTAACATTTGTTGGGCGCTTCTTACGTGCCAAATATTGTGTCTAACCAATATAACTCTCACAGCAACAGAGGTACATACTATTAGGATCCCCATTTCACAAGTGAAGAAACAGACTCAGGGGGACCACACAGCAGTGGGGTTGTGTAGACACAGTGATATGAGGGAATCTCTGTTCTTAATCAGATCACATAGCTAATAAATGGCAGAACCAGAATTTGTTCTAGGTAATGGTCTCTTAACCAGCATCCTCTACAGCCTTTCATACTGAACAAAATGGACAGGGTCCTTATTCTGAAGGAGCTTATTTCTACCTCAAAGATATAGCCACTAACGAAATAAATAAGGCACTGTCAACTACTGTCAAAAAAATTGAAATTATTCTTGGGAGGAGTAGGAGGGACTGTTCTAGGATGGGTGGTCACAAAAATGACGCACAGATAAGGGCAGGCAACATTGTGGTTGTGTAGACACAGTGATATGAGGGAATCCGTATTCTTAAAATTCTTATTAAATCGTATATAGTGTTCAGTAATGTTAGCTGTTAATGTTTTATAGCCCTGAAAATACACAAAGTGAGGGCATTGGTTAAGAATGCAGTTTTTGGGGCGCCTGGGTGGCTCAGTCAGCTGGGCATCCCACTCCTGTCTTGGCTCAGATCATGGTCTCAGGGTCATGAGATGGAGCCCCACGTCGGGCTCCACGTTCAGCAGGGAGTCTGCTTGAGGATTCTCCCTCTCCCTCCGCCCCTCCCCCTGCTCATGCTCACTTGTATGCACCCATGCTTGCTCTGTGTCTCTCTCTCAAATAAATCTTCAAAAAAAACATGCAGTTTTCGTGGTCTGTATCAGTGATGGTAGTCTATTACGTGATACATTTTTATTTCTTTTAATGATTCCTTTAAACAACAAAGGATAGTTAATAAATCCAATTTTAAGAAAGAGAGAAGGGTTTGTGTATTACATTTCATTACTCAGAACATAGTGTGTCCCTTGAAAACTTGAAAGAAGTGAGTTTAGGACATACAGTCATTTTCCAAAAGGAGGCAGATAGATTTAATAATTATCTCACAAAATATAGTTTACGAGAAGATATATGGTGTCAAAATTCTTACTAACTTCTGTGGAGAAATGATGACTCTTTTACTTAGTTTACTATTTTCTGTGTATTTTGAAGTTTGGAAATTTGATAAAATTATAACACAATCTATGGTAAGTGACAAACTTGTGTATCCATTGACCACAGAAATTTGATTACATTCATTAATTTATTCATTTAACAAAAATCAGGGACTTACAAATCCAGACTCCATTCTCACTTCTACATTTACAGCAGTTACCACAGCACAGACTCTGCCTTCACATACCTCCATGTGGTGAGAGAATGAAGACAATAAAGGAATATATAACATACCAAGGAGTGGTAAGCGTGATGGGGAATGGGAAAGTGATGGAGGGAAGAGAGTGTTAGGTGCCTGGGGGTTAGAAAGGTAAGGAGTGGCCTCTTTGATGAAGAAGCCTCTGAGCAAACCTGAGGAAGTGAGGGAGCGGGTCATGCACATGTCTTTAGTAAGTGGTGCAAGAGAGGGACCGGCGGGGAGAAGATCCCCGAGGTGAGATTGTACTTGGTATGTTCAAAGCCAGTGCTGCTGGTGTGGAGTGAAGGCGGGGAGAATAGAAGGAAATGAGTTTCAAAACAGGTGGTTGAAGGGCAGGTCATGGAGATGGTCTATATTATTTAAATCATTATTCACCTTAATATACCCAGAGCCCAGGCAAAGTGCCTGAAGCTCACTAGTGATTTGAATGAGGAATTTAATTTTAGGAGGCCACACATTAATCAGGACACTTTTGGATTATATTTTGGAAACACAGCTCAAGGTAGCTTGAAGTTAAAAATGAGGGACAGGGTAGCTTCTGTAAGTTATATAAGCTTCCTTCTGGTCTGTGTGTATGAACATGTAGGCTTTATTCTCAGCTTGGCTTTCCCTGTATGTTAGCAAAAGTGGCTATTAGATGTCTAGTTTTGCCTTAAATTTTACTACTTAGGAACACTAATGGCACTACAGTACTCCTTTCCTGATATCTCCCACAGAAATTTCAGAGAAGGCTCTTACTGGCCTGTCTGCTTTATGTGCCCACCTCTGAACCTGTCCATGTGACCAGGGTTTATGGTGGCTTATTAGTCATATCCATTCCAAACAACATGGACTGTTGGTAATTCTCCAAACAGGTGCTGACAGGTAAAAATATGTGCCGGTAGTAGTAGAAGAAATAGAATCGTAGATGATACGGAACTCAGAACTCTGGTTGCCTTTCATTTTATTCTAGGGGCAAATTGGGACCTAGCAGCTCTGCCTGCTGAGTGAAATAGTAAGCTCCCCAGGGACACTGGCCAGAAACCTCACTATTGAGATCTTGGTTTTCATGACTTGCTCTTATAAGAGACTCCACGAGATAGAAGGATTGAGGGTATTTTACGACAAAACTAGGAACAACTTTTAGGAAGGTAGTATTTTCAACATCAGAATTACCTCTTATTGACAAAAAAGAAAAGCAAAGACTGCAAGCTACATGAGGACAGGCTGATTTCTGTCTTGTTTTTCATTATTTCTCTAGCAGCTTAGCACTACACTTGAAAATATTATATTAATATCTACTAAATGATAAAATCTGTGATAAATAGCAACTAGGGAGCTAAGCTAAAGGGTAACACTCACATTGTGTTGAAGTGTCCTCCTCTTAAATATTAATGCAAATTGTTCTAATTAACCATGTTACCTTATTTATATGACATAACAATTTGGGGCTTTGGTTTCTCCAACCATAAATTAAAAGACAGTAAGTGTTGGGGCGCCTGGTGGCTCAGTCGTTAAGCATCTGCCTTCAGCTCAGGTCGTGATCCCAGGGTCCTGGGATCGAGCCCCGCATTGGGCTCTCTGCTCAGCGGGAAGCCTGCTTCTCCCTCTTCCACTCACCCTGCTTGTGTTCCCTCTCTTGCTGTGTCTCTCTCTGTCAGATAAATAAAATATTAAAAAAAGTAAAAAAAGTGTTACTGACACAGTGTTGGGATCTTTTTTGAATGTTTTTAAAAGATTTTATTTATTTATTTATTTGAGAGAGAATGAGAGAGGGAGCACAAGATGGGGGAGGGTCAGAGGGAGAAGCAGACTCCCTGTTGAGCAGGGAGCCCGATGTGGGACTCGATCCCGGGACTCCAGGATCATGACCTGAGCCGAAGGCAGTCCCCTAACCAACTGAGCCACCCAGGTGCCCCTGGGATCTTTTTTTTTTTAAATGTCAATCCATTCCTCTTGTCCTGTCATCTGTCACATACATGCATGTACACACACACACGTAAACTTTCTCTGTAAATCTTCCAGGACAAGCACTATGTTCTATACATCTTTCCTAGTGCTGGCTTCTCAATGCATATTTACAGAACTGTTAAATGGAACTTTACCAACTCTGAAAATCTAGGACTCCTAGTATTTGTGTTTTACTTTTCATAAAGGATAGTTTACAGATTATTCTTTAAATACAAGGTTTGGTTTTATTGACATATTTTAAATGAAGGCTTAGGTATTAGCCCCTTCTTAAATGTCAGATCTTTTTTTTAAAAAAAGATTTTATTTATGTGAGAGAGAAAGCATGAGAGGAGGAGCAGAGGGAGAGAGACAAGCAGTTGACTCTGTGCTGAGCATGGAGCCCAGTGTGGGGCTCAGTCCCAGGACTCTGAGATCATGACCCAAGCCAAAACCAAGAGTCAGTTGCTTAACTGACTGAGCCACCCAGGTGCCCTTAAGTGTCAGATCTTAATGGTAGAGAAGTATAAGACTTATACGTTGAAAACAAAATATCACTGAAAGAAATTAAAGTATACCTAAATAAATGGAAAGACGCCCCTATGTTCGTGGATTGGAAGACCTAATCATTAAGATGCCTTTATTATGATGGCAGTACTTCTAAATTGGTTTACAAAATCAGTGCAGTCCTCATGAAAATTATAGGTGCCTTTTTCTCAGAAATTAACAAGCTGACCCTAAATGTCATGTTGAAGTACAAGGGACCCAGAGTAGTCAAAACAGTCTTCAAAAAGAACAAAGCTGGAGGACTTAACACTTCCTGATCTGAAAAGTTATTGCAAAGCCACAGTAATTAAAAACACTGTGGTACTGGCATTAAGCTAGACCTGTAGATCGGTGGAATGGAAATGAGAGTCTGGAAATAAACCCATAAATCCACAGGGTCAGTTGATTTTTAATAAGGATGTCAGGATCATTCAAGGGGGAATGAATAGTCTTTTCAAGAAATGGTGCTAGGACAGCTGGATAATCTCTATACCAATGAATGAAATCAGACCCTTACTTTATACCATATTCAAAAATTAGTTTAAGAAAAGGATTAAAGATCTTGAAGAGCTAAAACTATAAAACTTCTAGAAGAAAACATGGGAAAATCGTATAGACATTAGATTTGGGAGCGATTTCTTCATGATGCCAAAAGCACAGGCATCAAAAGAAAAAGATAAATTGGGCTTCATCAAAATTTAAAACTGTATGTGTCAAAGGATACTATCCCAAAAATGTGATGGCAACCTACAGAATGGGAGAAAATATTTGCAAATCGTCTAATATCCAGAATGCGTACAGAATGATTATAGCTAGATAATAAAAAGACAATAAACTAAAAAAGGCAGAAGATTTAAATAGACATTTTTCCAAATAAGATATACAAATGGCCAATAAGCACAGGATAAGGTGTTCAGTATCATTAAGAGAAATGCAAATCAGAACCACAATGAGATAACCATTCCACCAGCAGTTTGGCTAAAATTAAAAACAAAAAAACCAGAAGATAGTGGTGAGGATGTGGAGAAAATGGTTCATTTGCTATGGAAACCAGTTTGGTTGTTTCTCAAAAGGTGAAACATCAAGTTACCATAGGCATACCATAGACACTCCCAATACATACCCAAGGGAATTAAAAACATACAGACTTGTATACAAATGTTCATAGCGTTATTATCCGTAGTACAAAAAAATGGAAATAACCCAAACATTCATCACCCAATGAATGGGTAAATTAAATGTAGCATATCGATACAGTAAACTATTTTTCAGTCATCAAGAGGAATGAAACACTGATATGTGGTTCAACATGTATGAACCATGAAAAGATTATGCTAGATGGAAAGAAACCATCTAGGCACAAAAGGGCTCCATGTTGTAGGATACCATTTAGATTGAATGTCCAGAATAGGCCAGTCAGTAGAGACAGGCAATAGATCTGTGTTTGGCTGGGGCTTGAATGGGGAGTGATAACTAATGAGTATGGGATTTCTATTTTAAGATAATGAAAAGATTCTGTAATTAGTGGTGATTTTGCACAACCCTGTGAATATACTAAACCACTGAATTGGGTACTTTCAAAGGGTGAATTTTATGGCCTATCAATTAGATCTCAGTAATTTAAAAATATGCTTATCCACTTGGGTGGTAGTGCATTAGGGTTTAAGAGAACGTACTCAGAGGCAGTATTTTATTTAGCCTAATTGTTTAACTGAAGATAGATTTCTCACCTTTTAGAACAGTCTAGTTTAATTATCTGATGTCAGGTGTAAGTATTGAGTAAAGTTTGTTCCTCGTGGTGAGGAACCTAATATTTCACTAGTGAGTCAGAAATATGAATATGTGCACTATTTATAAACTAGTCATATTGATTTATCTTTGATTTTACATGAACTACATAATAATGTAGACATTATGTGTTTTTATCTGTGCCTGAGATATTTTTATTTTATTCAGTTTATTCATAATTTTATTAAAGAGATGAGATTCTAAAGTTGTGAATGAACAGATTGAGTTTAACCATTTAAATAATGCCAGGATTAACTTTTTTTTTTTAAGACACTTAATCTATGAGTTGTATTGGAAACTGTTTCCTCTCTTGAATGGGACAAGTATAGTTTTTGTTATATTCTGAAGTACCCAGATGAGAATAAATTATAGGTATTAAATAGACTTATAAATAATGTGAGAAATATCCCTTTTAAAGATTCTCTTGTATGCTTCATTACTTGTTAATTTATACCTGTAGCAATTCAGACATTTCCCTATAAGATATTTACTTAAGAGTTTTGGAGTTTTTATCAAGTACTTAATTCAGTTATCTTAGAAAATCAGTCTTCCCCAAAACAGTCATTTGCATCAGATTTTTTATTGTTATAATCTCTGAAAAAGAAATTGGCTGGATCCAGTACAGTTGTATGCTAATAACTTTATATAGGAAGGTGGTAATTCAGGAATATCTTTTGTAAACTGGGATGAGTCTAACACTTGATTTTTAAATTATTCAAATGGAGTCTTTTTATGGAATTCTTGGATTTTTTTTCTCAACTTGATGTTTTGATGTATTAGTTTACTGAGTTGTAGAATCTTCCCCTTTTATGAAAGAGAGAAACAGTTTCCCTACTTAGGTAAACTAGTGAGAGCTAGAGATCTCCATAGAGGTTAGCATTTTGTACTTTGCACTTAACTGGCATATTAGATACTCACCACATAAGTTCTTTGGTGAATTTTGCATGTCTCTGGGCCAGACATGCATATTCATTCATTATTTGACACATGTTTATCAGGAGTTTACTACTTGCATGTTACGGTATTAAGTGCCATGTAGTATATACGAAGTTTGTTTTTTTTTAAGATTTTTTATTTATTTATTTGAGAGAGAGAGAGCACAAGCAGTGCGCAGAAGCAGAGGGAGAGGGAGAAGCAGACTCCGTGCTGAGCAGGGAGCCCAATGTGGGGCTCAATCCCAGGACCCTGGGATCATGACCTGAGCCAAAGGCAGACACTTAACCGACTGAGCCACCCAGGTGCCCCCTATATGAAGTTTTTAAAAACAAAGTTTCCTGTCTCCAGGAGCTTTTATAATCTAGACAGATACACTCAAACACCTAAATAAGGAAACGGGAAATTGGTGTTATATGTTTGAGTATAGATATGTTCTATATATGTATATCCTCATATATATATAGTATATGTTCATGTCTCAGTAGACTGCATTTTCTTCTTTTTTTTTTTAAAGATTTTATTTATTCATGAGAGACAGAGAGAGAGAAGCAGAGGGAGAAGCAGGCTCCCCGCCGAGCAGGGAGCCCGATGCAGGACTCGATCCCAGGACCCCGGGATCATGACCCAAGCCAAAGGCAGATGCCTAACCATCTGAGCCACCCAGGCGCCCCTGCATTTTCTCTTGATACTGTTTCTGTTTAAATACAAGCCTGATTAATTGCTATCTGTGTAACCATGAACAAGTTATTTAATTTTCTTCCTAAGTTTTAAGTCTCTGGCTGTAAATTCAGGTGCTAAAGTCTGCTCCACACCATTGTTATGAGGCATGAATGGGACAGAGTATGTACAGTGTCTGGTGCTTTAGGGCTATAGACATTAAGAGCTCATTAAAAGTGAATTCCTCATCCTTTGTTTCATACATGAGTGAAGTAAGCCCCAAAGAACATGCCCATAGTCCAATGTTATTTTCATTTACAATTTTTTGTTATGTAATTATATATATTTATATGTATGAATAAAATGTCTGAGTGGCTTACTGTTACAGGTGTAGGATAATGAGTTTTTACATAATACAGTGGGATCAGCTTTGCAAAAAGACAGACTTGAGTGAGTTCAAAGCCAGGCTGTGATGCTGTGTGCCTTTGGGTAAGTCACTTAACATAGCTGACCTCAGGTGCGCCTGGGTGGCTCAGTTGGTTGAGCATCTGCCTTCAGCTCAGGTCAAGATCCCGGTGTCCTGGGATCGAGCCCTGCATCCGGCTTCCTGCTCAGTGGCAGGCCTGCTTCTCCCTCTCCCACTCCCCCTGCTTGTGTTCCCTCTCTCACTGTGTCTCTTTCTGTCAAATAAATAAATAAAATCTAAAAAAAATACATATATATATATAGCTGACCTCATTCTTATCTCTAAGATGGAGATAATGCTATCTCAGAAGGCAGTTGTAAGATGTAAAGGTTCCTGGTAACTTTTTGTAATTATTCATTGTTGAATTAGCATCTTTATCTGTAATAACCTCCTAGTCAGTCTCTTAAGATTTATACTTTGCAGTTGCACAAATCTACAGGGTTTCTGAGATAAGTGTTGGCTATATTCAGTATTTTTGTCTAGAGAGCTGCCTGCTTTAATTTCTGTGGGAATGGATGGTGGCTTTAAGGATATAGGTAGCAATTATGAAGAGAGAAGTTTTGGTAGACATAGCTACCATTGTAACTATTTCAGGAAGACTCTCACTGGTTTTCTTAATTTTATAAGGGTTAAACATAAAACATGAAGGTATTTCCTTTAAACATCATGTTTCCGTATAATATTATCTTTTGTTACCCTCTTTGCAAACAGTTTCTTAGAAGCTATCCTTTGTATATTTCTTTTGATGATAAAAGTTTAAAAAAAATTTTTTTTTTTTAACTGTAGCTGCCATTCCATATTTTGGTAGTGTCTCCATATGTCTGAAGGAATGTAGAAATCTCTTTAGAGGGAATTTTTCTTACCAACACCTTTGAACTTAGAAACTGGGAAGCACAGAATTAGAAGCGACATCTTCTGTCAGACATTTCCCCGCAAATACTCCTAAAAGCATTGTCATTCAGCCTCCGTTTTAGAGGTGCACTGTCTTCCACAGCTGAAGAGACTGGGGCACTCTGTTCTGGGATTGTAAAATTCGATTCCAAACCCTTGTTGGGAAACTTGTGATTTGTTCCTTTGAACATTACCGAACCAAAGTAGTAACCAGCTACTTGTGTTTGGAAGTAACCTTATCTGTCACATTATCTTGCTTGTTTACACTTGGGGGAATGTTACAAAAGGCAAAGGCAAAGAAATAAAGGTAGAGTCAGGTATGTCCTAGTGATCTTTATCAGGTAAGACCAAACTGATGATAGTAGAGTCAGATTTTAGGTTCATTTTGGTCACACACCTGCAGTAGAAAAATATAAACATCACTTCTTTAAGCCACACACATTCTGACATTTTATACTAAGTGGTTATATCTCCCTTGATCATACTATAAACATAATGCTAATTTCCACACCTGGAATCAAAAAACTTGCCAAATGGCAAGGATAATTTAAAGAATCCATTGTCAAAGATAATTTTTGAGGAAAGAGTGTCTGTTCCCAAATGGCAAAAGAACATCATTAATATCTTCTTTAGCATTCAAGACAGGAGACAGATGCTACTAATAAACCATAATAAACTCCTCATGGTTTTGTTTTTAATAGAGCACAAATGATTTCATGGTCCTATAATTTGAACTGTCAATCTAATTTAGTAGGTTTGTGTTGAAAATCTGATTTTTTAAAAATGGAGGTGAAAAGTTAATTCACTATTACGTGCCACATTTTTTCTATGTATAGGGACTATTGGTGAAAAAATGTGATAAAGAATATGAAATATTAAGACCTCTTGACTCATCGAGATGTAATAGGTATTAAAGTGACTCTGAATTTAGTAACAAGAGCACCTGGAACCTCAGGTTATTAGTATTCCTCCCCTGCTTATGACTAGGTACCATTGGCAGGGTGGCTTTATGGATGTGTACCTTCTGTAGTAGCTCAGGGCCCTATGCTTGGCTTAATGCTCTGCTGTCACCGTCTTGAAATTCTTAATGATTTTTGAATGAGGGGCCCACATTTTCATTATGGCCTTGGCCCTATGAATCATGTAGCCAGTTCTGGCAATTAACAGGTTACTTCTCTGAATTTCAGTCAAAGCAACAAAGATCCTTATGGATCCAAACATATGAAATTCTATTGAGTCCCAACAAAGTTTACTGGCTACTGAAAGCCCCGGCTCTGTTCTAACTCAGTGGTTCTCAACCAGGAGCAATTTTGCCCCCTAGTGGACATTCACCAATGTCCGAAGACACTGTTCATTGTCCCAGCCCAGGGGAAGGTGCACCTGGCATCTAGAGGGTAATAGGATGTTTAATCCTACAAATGCACGGGATATCCCCCCCCCCACAACAAAGAATTTGAGGGTCCTAATCTTCAACAGTGCTATTGTTGAGAAATCCTGCATAACCCATTATTTGTGTCTCCAACACTTGGTACTGGCCCAGGGAAGTTACTCAGGGTTTGTTGAACCAGTGGGTGCAGTCTGGATCTTAGGTTGTTGTATTCCTCATCGTATACAGACTGAAGAACAGATCTGGTGATTTCTAAATATAATCTAACATTTGCACGAGGTTTAGCGCAGAGATACTTTCCTAAGGCACTTCCACTTCTCACACCCAATTAACTGGCAGTCCCCGTATCTTCTTAAAACCTCTGAAGCAGATCACATTCACAGGTGATGGATGACTTTCCATGACACCCTTGTACGTCTGATACCTGTTGTGCTGTCGGTTTACCAAGTCATTTGAGTTTGTTCTCAAGTCTGTTGATGCTGGTGTGCTGGTTGCTGTAATAATCAACTATTACAGAACTTTAGGAAAAGAAAAATACTAAAGAAGGAAAGAGATTTCAGTGAAAATCTAAGTTGCAGGTTTTGGAAAGATTCAGTAAAGGTGTCCCTAAAGAAAGTTGCTCTTGAATTAACTATATGCAAGATGACTCTAAAGGATTTGGGAGAGATCGTTAAAATTAGATTCTGTGTTGAATTTGCATAACTCTCTTAAGTTTTCACTGTTCCTTATGGAGATTATAGACAATTACATCTGTGGTTTTTGCAAGAGCGACAATGCTTGAGCTAGCTGATTCATGCTCCGAGAAAAGGTTGTGTCCTACATTACAGTGCTGCAGAGTGGATACTCTTTATATATTTTAGGATGATACAAATTGTTGGACTCAGGAATGTAACTTTAGAGGACTTTCCCAATAATCCGTGCATCAGACAGCAGGGCTTCTACTGTATTTTCCTTATGAGAAACTAAAAAAATCATAATTAGATATTCTGCTTTTGTCACATGTGGAGCCAAACAGCTCTCAGCTCAGTGAAGTCTATGAATAATTTTCCCTGCTTAACACCACCTTATATCTTAAGAAGATACTCCTTTAGTTCTTGATTCCACAAACACCAACATAAGGTCTGTCTCTTGCCAGATTCAGTACTGAAGTGTTGAAGAGTAATTTGCTTCCTTTTTAGTTCATATATTTTCTCCCTTGAATTTTCCACGTGGCTCTATAGATTAGAGGTAATGTGTCACAGTCTTTCAGAATTAAATAAGTATAAGTAGAAAATATCACAAGTGTAGCTAAATCACTTAATTTCACAATTCTGTTAGAGCTGAAGTGAGAGACATTTGTCAGCCTGGATGATTTTAGCATGGTATTATCTTGTCCCTGAGTCAGACTTGGAGCTGACTTCTAAAGCTTTCAATCCTGACCTTGTTAAAAAAAAAAAAAAAAAAAAAGTGGATACCCCTTTAGTATAAATTAACACTTGCCATTTTTTGTTAACATTCATAAATACTTTGTAAGTATTTATTTTCCATTTTCTGTCACATTTTTGCAGATAGTATCCCAACAATTTATAGCCATAGACATCTTACCTGGCTAGTAAAAGAAAGGATTCAACATTTATAATAGAAGACATCATGCTTTCTTCTTTCTTTTTAAAGTAGCTCAACAAGTAATAGATAAGTACTGCCTCCTTTTAAAAGCTTAGATCATTACACATAAAGCTAAATTCCACTTTGTCCATGTCGTATGGACTTGGAATATATCCTTACACACACACACACACACACACACACACACACACACACCTGGACAGATTTTCTAGAGTTGTGGTATCATACTGCAAGTATTATTTCGTTACTTGTTTGCTTTCTGTTGTCGAGTTGAGTCATTTGAATCAGATCTTATATAAATCTAGGTCATCCCTTTAGCTGCTATATGATATTCCAGGTACAAACACATCACATTTTATTTATCTGTTCCTCTGTCAGTGGGCATTAAGTTTTTTGCTCTCAGTGTGTAATGACTCTTGTACATATGTTTCTCCTTTAAGGTCCTAGAAGTAGAATTGCAGACCATCCATATCCTAGCATTGCAGGGAGGTCTTGATTCATTCGTTTCCATGGTAGGTTCTTTCTAAACTACATAGTATGTAGGACAAAAGTCATAGACTCAAACCTTTTTGACATTGAAGGTATCTTAGATGTCACCATATGATGTGAAGGATTAATTCTTTTCTCTATACTCTTAATATTTAGTATTTTTCCCCTGGAGCTTCCTCTGCAACCTTTCCTGCTTCTGCTACCTTAGTAAAATCTTTTTGGTTCCTCTGTTGCTTCTACTTTTGTAACAAAGTTTGAAAGAACAAAATGTGTTATCTTTGTAAGGAATTATTTTAGCAGGTATGTTAGTATATTTATTCTAAAATTAAAAAAATTTATTAAAATACTTTCTTGAAATGTTTTGAGTGACTACTTCTTTTAGAATTATAACTATGTTGATATAACACTTTAGATCTTTGGATACTCTTTAATTACCTAACAAGTGGAAAAGACTTAGATTTAAAATCTAAGTTTTCCTGTAAATCCCCTTGTGTGTTATAAATGTAAACTAGGTAAGGCTCACTTGTATGGTAGAAAACTTTAGGGCTGATCACCTCCCTCCTATCTTCCTTATTTGGACAGTGTTTCTTCGCTTGAATAATTATACCACCCTCATTTAATGCCTTCTGTATGTGAGGAGTTGTACCCATGTTTTTTCCCTTTAATTTTTTTTTTTTTTTTAAGTAAGCTCCCTGCCCAGCATGGAGCCCAACACGGGGCTTGAACTCATGATGCTGAGATCAAGAGTCAGATGCTTAACCAACTGAGCCACCCAGGGGCCTTTCCTTTAATTCTTATAGCAAGCTTAAGAAACTGATATTCTCATTTTATAGTTGTAAAAATTGATAGAGAAGTTAAGTAACATTCCCCATTACCCTGTGAGGAAGTAGTGGAGCGAAGGATTCAAAGCCCAGCTTACCTCTTTAGAACCATATATACTTTTCAACATGCTATATGTTAAGGTGATCTCTTCCCCACCATCATTTAAAAATCATGTCAGTCTCTTTTCTGGGGGTATGCTTAATTTTAATAATGCTTTAAAAAAAACTTTCAATTGCTTTCAGGCATAATTGTAGATAAAATAGTTTTGTGTAGACAATCATAGTTAATTTTGTATGCTTTTATTTTTTTTTAGTCAAAAGAACTTAGTAAGCTTCAGAACATTTATTCTTCTATTTTCATTTATTCATGAACTGTTAACTTTTTGTTATCAATTAAGCCCTATGCTTAAAATTTTCACATTTTAAAAGTAACACGTACTTATTATAGAAAGTTTGAAGAATAACCTAAATTATTAAGAAAGTGAAAATTACCGGCAATTCTGTCAGCTGTTTCTAATAGCAAATGTCCTTGTGAACCTGCTCACTGGCCACTTCTCAGCCATGTGGGAGGGATGGGAGTGGGTCAGTAGTTTCAAGAAATTCTTATATTGAGTCAGGTTTAGCAAAAAAGAAAATAAATGAATAGTGGGGTACACATGTCCATTTGCTCATTAGAAGATTTGACTCATCTTCCTTATGAATAAGTAAACTGATTAATGACCCACTGCTGCAGACTTGAAAAATCAGAAGTACATGTGCATCTGCTAACATTACACATACTCAGATGGGAATTTCTTTTCATTATTTGCGATTAATTTAAGAAATTAAGAATATGATCTTATCCACATTCGAATGTTGTCTAGCAGACAAGATAGGCATGAGTTATAACTCTTGTGAAGCACTTTTCTAAAGAGAGACGGAGTGAACAGCTGATTGCTTCCAGGGATAGGGTAAGGGGGGTGGATACAATGTCTGTATCTAACTGTATTTGCTTCCTACACATAAGCTGTGGAGAACTTCCCCCTACATTCACAGTGTTGTTATTGTCTTAATACTTTTTTTTCCCTTAGCTTAGAATATCAGAAAGAGATTTTACCAGACTCCTAGAATGTATTCATTGTTCTGTTACTATATTTTCATTTTAGCATGATTTTCTTCTTAGGAAGCAGTCTGCACTTAGGGAGTATAAGCTGTGTGCCATTGACTGTGCTAAGGGCTTTACGTGCTTTGTTTAGTGCTTCCATCTCTTTGATGTAGGCTCATGATATTGACTCTTTTTTACAAAGGAGACATGGAGGCTTAGGAAAGAAAAAATAAATTAACCAAAATGTCCGAGCTGATAGATGACAGAGACAAAAACTCTCACCCAGGTGTCCCTGAGTTGCAAAGTCCGTTTTCTTACCACTCTATGTTATAACTTACATATTTCAAAATTTATTTATGGAAAAATTAATTTTGTATCCTCTTTCTTTCGGTGGACTTGTCTAAACCTGTCGTTTTACCATAGTCCTGTGTTACTAATTTCAACTTTAAAATTTCCCTAAGTAATAGCTAACTCTAATGGTTGTTTTCATTATAAATATATTTTTATTGGGCAGGAAGGTGAGTATTTTTAGACTTAAAACATTCATACACTGTTTTTCTTTCCTAAATTTTTAACCCTGTTTTGAGATTATAAAATCATTTAAAGACATAACATTGATTTAACATTGGACTAATAGGAATCTAAACTAACAAATAAGCAAAATCTATTAAGTAGGATTCTGTGAGGGGGCGCCTGGTTGGCTGTCAGTTAAGCGTCTGCCTTCAGCTCAGGTCAAGATCTCAGGGTCCTGGTATAGAGCCCCGCATTGGGCTCCCTGCTCAGTGGGAGTTTGCTTCTCCCTCTCCCTCTGCTCCCTGCCCCTTGTGCTCGCTTGCTCTCTCTCTCAAATAAATAAAATCTTTAAATCAGACTCTGCGAGCTGGGACCCAACCTGAGAAATTTCTAGTGATGCTGATGCACAGCCAGTGTAGAGAACTGGAGACTTAAAATACAGCTTTTGGTGGTAATGTGTCACTTAGTGTAGTTTAAAGGAGTGGCTCTTCATTAGTGTGCATCCAAATCATGTGCAGGAATCACAGCCCTGTGCCCCTGAAACAAAGAATACATCATATGTTAATTAACTGAATTTAAATAAATAAGAATCACGTGCAGGGAGAGCTTGTTAAGACACAAATTGTTGGGCCCGGTGCCCTGAGGTCTGAGGTGGGTCCAGGGATTTGTGTTTCTAACAAGCTTTCCATGATGCTGACACTGCTCTTTCTTGGGCTGTCCTTTGAGAACCACTTCAGGTCTAGGTGTTACTCTTTGAGAATCACCAATTTAGGGTTTCACTTTCTGCGTTGATTTTTTAGAGGTGATCCCCATATCCACCCACCTTTTCCGCTACATACCCACATAGACTTTGTAAACTATCATTCAGGAGCCCTCCTCACTAGGAGCCCTCATATGACTGTTACCAATGTTGAAGTGCAGTCTTATCTCCAGATGAAGAATTTGTTGTTGTCCACATGGAAAAACCTCAAATGAATTTGAGTCTTCCCTTCATCTGTTCTTTAAACTATAAAGCAATCAATTACTTCTATTTAGAGATCTTGTCATACCAGAGCCACAGGCTTTTTTTTTTTCCTTTAGTCCTTCAGTGATTTTTTAAAATCCCAAAAGGTAAACATATTTTCCCCTAATTTCTAATTCTAATTTGTTTCTAGCAAAAGGGCGATTTCAACTATGTTAAGTGATTGCAGAGAAATTAGGGTTAACCAGTATTTACTAAAGGATCACTTAACTTGGAAAGTTGGAATTAAAAAAAATTTTTTTCAATCATGGTAAAATAGACAACATGAAATTTACATTTTAAATGTTACAGTTCAGTAGTATTAAGTACTTTCATAATATTGTGCTATCATCACCAGCATCTCTCCAGAACTCTTCATTTTGCATAACTGAAACTGTACCCATTAAATAATAACTTCCCATTCATTCCCACCCCCACCCCCAGCCCCTGGCAACCATCATTCACTTTCTGTCTCTTTGAATTTGACGACTCTAGATACTGTATATACATGGAATCATACAGTATTTGTCTTTTGTGAGTGGTTTATTCCAGTTAGCGTAATGCTCTTGAGGTTCATACATGTTGTAGCATATGTCAGAATTTGCTTTTTAAAAAGGCTGAATAATACTCTGTTTTATGTACGTGTGTGTATTGTGTACACATACCACATTTTGCTTATCCATTCATCTTTCAATCAGCACTTGGGGTGCTTCCACCTTTTGGCTATTGTGAATAATGCTACTGTGAAAATGGGTTTAGAAATATCTGTCTGAGTCCCTAGTTTTAGTTCTTTTGGGTATATTCCCAGAAGTGACATTTCTGGGTCATGTGGTAATTCTGTTTAATTTTTGATCAACTGTAAATGGAAGAGAAAAGAGCAGATAAAACCTTGTTATTCAACTTCTAAGTTGTCAGTAATAAATCTCTATAAACTACAGATTGCTTGTATAAGCAAGATAGATTTGGGCAGAGATGATTCCCATTTTAAAATTGAAATTAACAATTCCATGCTCAATCTGTTGTTTAATAAAATTAGCTACAAGATTTTCTTTGAGAAAAGATAATTTGATGTGTACTGTGTCAGCTACACACATTTCTGGAGTGGTTGACAAAAGTCCTGTTAAATAACATCAGAATTCTCAAATTCATTCCTTTATGGGTGGTCGGTCCTCCATAGCAGTAACTTTATCAGTTAATGAATGGTCTTCTTTATGTTAACATTTAACTGGGAAAAAATAGGTGGAAGGCAGGAGAGTTAAGAGTAACTGATTCCTTTTCAGCAAGAAGTTCTTCAAATAAAAGAAGAATTACATCGGCATTTAGTTATAACAATACCTGTAGTTCATCAGTTGTTTCCTATAGCACAGTGATACTATTTTATCTACTCAGCCACATGAAAAAGTTTAGCGAAGTCAAGCACATGGACTCTGAACTGATGCAGACTGGTTTCTAATTCTGATTCTGCTACTTAATAGCAAATTATTTAATCTTGCTGTAGGTCATAAATCAATTTGCTCAACTCATTTTTTCTTTTTCTTTTTAAAATCTTTATCTTTACTTTAAAAATTATGAAAGCAGCAGATGCCCAAAGTTTTTTGTTTGTTTGTTTGTTTTTAAATAAATCAAGTAGTTTCAGGATTATAATACAAAAAGCACAGTGTCCAAGCTGTCTTACCTACCATTATCTTGTTCCATAGAGCAAACACTTCACTCTCAGGAAATTTTCACCTTCAAACATTAAGTAATACGTTTATGTGGTTATTTCTTACTAATTTTAGACAATATCTATTACGGCTATAGAAAATGAGGGATTAGTGATAAATATGGATTTATCTTTTCATGCTTTACTCTAAGCTTCATATACCTACTTCCACCATCACAATATAAATCTATTACTTATGAATTTTATAATCACTACTTACATTATTGTGACTCTGTAACTTTGGTTTACTACAGAAATATAAGTAGCATACTGTAATTATATTTCTGATAAATCCTCTTTTCTAGGAGTTACCAGTTGTCTTTTTAAAATATTAAACTTTTTTTTTTAGAATACTTTTAGATTTATAGAAAAATTGCAAAGATAGTACAGAGAATTCTGTATTCCCCACACCCAGTTTTCCCTATCCTTTGTTAGTATGGTGCTTTTGCTGAATTAATGAACTGATATTTATACATTATTTTTAACTAAACCTCATACTTCATCCAGATTTCGTTAGTTTTACCTAATGACCGTTTTACTCTTCCAGAGTCCTATTTAAGATATTACATTACATTTAATCATCATGTTACCTAGGTTCTTTTAGATCATGACAGTTTCTCAGACCTTCCTTGATTCTCATGACTCTCCTAGATGTGAAGAACACTGGGCAGATACTTTGTAGAAAGTTCCTTAGTTGGGACTTATCTGATGTTTTTCTCATGAACTGGGGTTATGGTTTTTTGGGAGGAAGGCTACAAAGACCATTTTCATTACATATGTCAGATGTACCTACTGTCCACACAACTTATCACTGCCCATGTTGACTTTGATCCTAAGTGTTCGGTTTCTCCACAGTCAAGTTACTCTTTTGTCACCCCTCTTCTGTGCTGTACTTTTTGGAAACGAGTCTCAGTGCAGCCCTTACTTAAGGTGTGGAAGTAATGCTCCACCTCTTTAAAGACAAATATCTACATAAATTATTTTTAATTCTTCTCTGTGAGAGATTTGTCTATTCTCCTCCATTTATTTATTCTATCATGTATTTACATCTGTATGACTCATGGATACTTTATACCTTGGGCTGTAATCCAATATACTTTATTTTGTTGCATAAATTGTTCAGGCTTGGACACTGGAATCTCTTTTAGTTGACTCTTATGTCCTTTTGACATACTTCCATCATTGTGGGTTGTTTTTTTTTTAAGCATTTCCTTACTTTCCGGCACTGCAGAAATGCACTAGAGTTATCTTTCATATTTCCTGCCCCAATTCTAGAATTAGCCATTTCTCTAAGTTCCTTTTATGTATTCATTGTTATTTGGGTGTTATTGCTTCTGTGCCCTTTGAACTGAGAGCAAGGAAGTGTGTGTGTATACAATTCCATGTAGATACAAATGTCTATAAATATTTTCATATGTAACCATTCATACCTTTATTAAGCTAAATATGAGTTTATTCTGATATCTCTGAATAGTGCCGGTAATGTACATGCAGTAAAGACAGGAGAGAAGAGACAGGACAGCTGAGAAAGAAGACGAAGAGGATGGTTAGTACAGACTACTGGATTTAAGGATTTAACCTAATTTCTATTATTCTCTATCTCTAAAAGATAGTTTTGAGAATTCATTCATTTAAGAAGATTTTGAAGGTATACATAATCTAATCAAAAGATAATAAAAGAAAGAATGCCAGTATTTGTGATGAATTGTTCTGAAGATGGTGTAACAAAAGTACTTTTATAAAATATTTTTTTCTTTTTTTTTATGGGACTATATACTGAAATCCAGGGAGAGACATACAGGCAATGAAGTGAAAAGGAGAAAGGATAGCAGAAAGATAGGTGAATCAATTGATGGAATAATATTGCCACCTCATACATAGCCTTTCAGGATTTCTACTAAAGTACTTTGCATAAGAATGAGGATAAGGCATCTTAGGGAGATGGACCAGGTTTTGAATAAGAGCTCTGTCTCTCATCACCTGGGTCACCTTGGGCAAATTTCTTAACTTCTCTAAATCTTAATGTTTTGATTGCAAAAATGGGAATAGCAATGCCTGTCTTGCTGAGTTGTGAGGATTAAATGAGATGAAATTTATAGAGGACCAAGCACAGTGATTGGCGTAAAATGGAGAATTACCAGATACAACTTCCATCCTGATTTGTGTGCTGAATGCCACTGAAAGGTCCAGGGTTTTTCCACCATTTTCCTAGTATGTCTATGGGAGGCTGGGTTAATTCTAAGACTTCTCAAAGTTTGGGTGTGACTTAGGTTGGCCAGCATAGGTGCTTCAAACTTGCTGCCCAATTGAAAAAAATAGACATTTGATTCAATGTTCAGTTTTACCTCATTTTAAGTAAGTTTTATGTATGAGAAACTGAATTTATAGATATCTCAACAGTAGAGTTGTTTTAATAATGAGTTCCCATTACACATTTGAAATTATTTGACTTGCTTTACAGTCTCATAATTACAAACCTAGTCACATTATTAAAAGAAAAAAATTTTTGTAAATAAGGCTTCTTGTCTATCACCATTAAATTCTGAATTTTAAGCAGATTCTTGACCGGTGTCTCATATCTTTTAGCTCATTCAGCTTTAACACCTGTCCTATCCCCAGTAGCTTTTCCAGAACCATTACTTTCACTGGGAAGCTCCCTGAGTTTTACCAGTTCACACAGGGCTTCTTCAGCATTTTTACCTTTATAATGACAGCATAGGGGAGAGGCTAGATTGGCCAGCCTTTTCTATATCTTTCCCAGTGCTATCTGGAATGAAGTCATTTGTCTGCATCTCTCAGGTCATGATTTCCATCTTCTGGATTTGGTGCTGAGCCTAAGAGGTCTTCTGAATCTGACTGTGGTGTTTTTTTAAGTAACACTAACCCTAATTTAAGCAAATAACCAGCTGTAGTTTTGACATCAACGTGAGCTTTAGTCATCATCTGCCATTTTTTGGACCATGGAGCACCTTTGTCATGATCCATGCCATGAAAGTTCGGTCGTTTTTGCCTTGAACATCCTCAGTAATTAGGCTGAATTTTCTAAATTCATCTTCTGCAGATTAGCAAGGCTAGCTGAGAAACCCTTAAGGCCATCACATCAATTTTGGTTCCTTGCAGTCTTGTGACTAGTATTTTTCCAAAATTTTTTTGTATTGACACATCTGGAAGTCTCTTTGGCCATGTAATACAACAAAAAGATAATAAATGATAGATAATAAAATAAAGAAGGCCATATGTGTGAAGGTTCCAGAGATCAGGGAGTAGAAAGTGGGAGGTTTTTTTTGGAGGTGGTAGTGAGAGGCACTTGCCTTTGCCTACAGATTCCAACTCTTTTTTGGTTCATAAACCTAGACTCCACTATATGTCCCTAAAGTACAGCAGCTGGTCCAGAAGCACACCGTGCAGTAGTGATATGTTCTGCTGAATTGAGCTTTCTTTCTCCACAAGTCCTCAGATCGTGGTGTGGGGCACAGGTCGCCAGCCTAAGTGCTTTTTTTCCTCAATGCATATATTTTTATTTCAGAGATCTTGTTTTACGTTCCTGCCACTAAGCTACTGTCAGGAGGTCTCCTGGATTGCTGTGGAAACATGTCCCTGAACACATTTCCCTAACTTCACTATTGAGGGAGTTGAGGAAGGGGTCTTGGTTTGCTACCTCTCAGAAGCCTCTTGCCTTCTTATGCGCTTTTATTTCCTTGCTCTGTAGGGATCAACTGTGTAGCCCAGGGGTAGAAACTCCCTTAGAGAGTTGACCGGTGGATTAAATGAACCAGTATTCATGAAGCAGTGGATTAAATGAACCAGTATTCATGAAGCAGTGGATTAAATGAACCAGTATTCAGGAAGCAGTGGATTAAATGAACCAGTATTCATGAGGCAGAATGGTGAGGTGGTATGAGCATAAGCTCAGAAGTAAGAGTACTCGGCTTCAGAGCCCAGCCTTTCCTTGCCTCGGTTTCCTCATCTGTAAACTTCACTGGGTTTCTGTGAGACTTAAATTAGTCAGTACGTCTAAATGGGTTAAAACGGTGCTAGGCACACAGGCCCATAAAAATGTTTGTTATAATTATCATTTGCATGAGTACAAGGAGCAGTGTGAGTGATAGTTAAGGATATTGCTTTGAAATTAGGCTGTCTGAGCTTAAATCCCACCTGTACTAGTTATTAGCTTTGTGTCTTTGGATATCTAAAAAGTTACTTAAACTTTTTATATCTCAGTTTCCTCATCAATAAAATGGGAATAATTGTTCCCATTTTGTAGTGTTTTTGTTTGTGTTATGACATGAGATAATGAAAAAAATCTGTAAGGGCTCAATAAATTGTAGATTCAATACATGCATTAAAGTTAAAAAACAATACTTATTGAGGGTTTCTTCTATTTGGCGAGTATTTGTTTTTTCATATCAGAGGTTAAGGCATATTAGGGATTTGGGATATTGTTAGCCCCTTAGATAATCTACCTCAGTGAGAGTCTCAGAATTTACTACCCCACTATGCAACATGCCCAAGGCTTATACCTAAGTATTCAAGAACGCTTATCGGTATTTGCATACAAGGTAACTCTGATTTTTAAATTTGTTGTTATTGTTGTTTTGCTGTCAGCTCTCATTTATTTGGTTAAATATTGTTTTTGTCTCTCATCTTCATTGATCATTGGAGTTACTGCTTAGGAAGCTAGCACTGCATTAAAAATCATATGTATTGAAATTTATCTAAGATTGTAGTTACTAGAGCAATTAATACACTGTTCTGCTTGAAGCAGAAGTTGAGGCTAGCATAATTTATAAGTTCTTCTCAACAGATATTGCTTTTGTTGGAAGTCATTTTTATTCCTGGTTATATAACTTAATTTACAGTATTGTATTTGATAAAGTTTTCATTTCTAGATGGTTCTGAAACATGTCCTGTCTTACCTCTATTATCTCATTATTCTTCACTGGGAGAGAAGGTGAAGGTGGAAAATAGCACAGGGTAGTGAGACTGTGGCTGATTGGCCTATTAAGTGTTTCTCACAAATCACAGATTTAAATGATTGATTTGTAGTTTTTTGTTAATGAATTATTAATCGTACTCACCCTGCAGATCAGAATCTCATATGGTGTATTTTTTTGCTCTGCTCAAATCCAATATAGAGGAATAATGTCTTTTTCTGTTAAATCATTCTGTGGGTTTTTAAACATTCAAACACAGTGTATTACCAGAGTTCTAGTTGATCCAATTCAGGTTGAGGCATGCAGTTTTTGGAAAATAGTCATTTTCTTGAGGTACTTTATAATTTTTTTCCTTGATGACTATAACCTCCAGAGACCAGGAATTAGACAAATACTGATGTGAGCAGTTGCAGAATGAATAAATTTTAACTTGTATCAAGTCAAGTGGCCCTCATTGAAGAACAGTTTCATAATCTGTATTATATGAGCCTATTACAGAAATATCTCTAAACTGTTACAGAAAGCCTTCTCCATTCAGCTACTTTATGTTTTTTTGACAGCAGAATTTAGTCCATTTACATTTAAAGTAATTATTGATAGGTATATACTTATTGCCATTTTATTGTTTACTGCCTGTTTTTATAGTTCTTCTGTTCCTTTTTTCTTCTCTTGCTCTCTTTCTTTGTGGTTTGATGACCTCCTTTAGTGGTATATTTACATTCTTTTCTCTTTATTGGTTGTGTATTTGTTACAGATTTTTGCTTTATGGTTACCATGAGGCTTATATATAACAACTTGTATCTCTAATAGTCTGTTATCAGTTAATAACAACTTAAGATTGATCCCACTCTAAAACTCAGTGTTTTTACTCTCCCTCCTTCCATATTTTGTATTTTTGATGTCACATTTTACTTGTGTATCTCAAGTGATTAATCCACTACATTTACTGTGTATTTACTTTTGTAGTGAGATCTGTTGTTTTGTATGTTTTCTTATTTCCAATCATTGCCCTTCTTTTCAGCCTAAAGATGTCCCTTTGACATTTCCTATAAAGGCTGTTTAGTGATGGTGAACTCCTCTAGCTTTTGCTTGTCTCATAATCTCTCTTCTTCAGTTCTGAATGATAACTTTGCTGGGTAGAGTATTTTTGATTGGAATTTTTTTCTTTCATCACTTTGAATGTATCATGCCACTTCTTTCTGGTCTGCAAAGTTTCTGCTGAAAAATCTACTGATATTCTGATGGGAATTCCTTGTACATAGTAAGTTCTTTTCCTTTACTGCTTTCAATATTCTCTCCTCTTTAAATTTTGACATTTTAATTATAATGTATAATGTGTCTTGGTATGAGTCTCTTTGGGTTCATGTTGTCTGGAACTTCCCGGGCTTCCTGCAAGTGGATGTTGGTTTCCTTCCCCAGGTTAGGGAAATTTTCAGCCATTATTTCTTCAAACAAGATTTCTGCACCTTTTCCTCTCTCTCTTTCTGGAACCTCTGTAATGCAAGTGTTAGTCCATGTAATGTTGTCCTATAAATCCCTTAAGCTGTCTTCACATTTTTTCTTTTTACCACCTTGATTGAATGAGTTCTACTGCCTCATCTTTCAATTGCCTGATCCTTTCTTCTGATTCATCTAGTCTGCTGCTGAACCCCTCTAGTGTCTTTTTCAGTTCAATTATTATATTCTTTAGCTCTGTGACTTCTGTTTGGTACTTTCTTACATTTTTCCATCTCTTTGTTGAAGTTTTCACTATGTCCATCAATTCTTCTTCCCAGTTTGATAAACACCTTTATGACAATTACTTTGAACTCTTTAGGTAAATTATCTGTTTCATTCAGGTTTTTTTCTGAAGTTTTATCTTGATCTTTCATTTAGAACATATTCCTCTGTTTTTTTTTTTTTTTTTTCATTTTGCTTGACTCTCTGATGGTTTTAGTACAGTAGATAAAACAACCACCTCTCCTCAGTCTTGAAGAAGCGGCCTTCTGTTGGGGGTGAACCTTGTCTTTCAACCCTGCCCCAAATATTTGTTGGATCTCAAACCTTTGTGCTTGTTCAAGCAACCTATTATATTTTTAATAGCTCCCAGTAGTTGAGGATATGCCAAGATGTGTCAGTGTCCCTAAAGGGAAATTTTTAGCACCTAGATTCAGGCTGACTTAGAAGACATCCTCAGATAGCACCTTTAAAGTTGGCAGATACATACAGTCCTGTGGGACTTCAAGCACAAGCCCTGTTAGCCAGGTGGTCTGGCAGTGTTCCCTGGCTGACAGTTGCAGAAATTGAGGTTCTAGACAAGTGTATAAGCTCTTCTATGGAAGATGCTGGCAAGCTGGAGGAAGAGGGAGAGCATCAAAATGGCATCCCTAGCCTGCGTTCCTTAGGAGTAGCTCTGTAGTCCACCAGGTGTATGCCAAACCTGAAGCCTATCCCTCAGGCCAAAGCTCCAGAACAAACTGAGGCCTCCTTCACAGAAAGACAGGGGGTGTGCCTCGTTCTGTCTGTGAAGTGCCCTGGGGGTGGCAGCCTGCCCACAGCCATTTTTCTAATTGCCATAATCTCATAGGACCCAGAAATGCAAGCCTCCCTGACCACCAGAGCCTGGCAGTCAAGGGGTGTCCCCTGGGCAGTGGCTGCAAAAACCATGGCACCAGACATTAAAACCAGGACACCAGCCCTGTGTAAAGCTCCCCC